>NC_141043.1:9147500-9327500 GCF_052040795.2 Danio rerio
GGCAAACACATCTTTCGCAAGCATATGATAGGCGTCTAGTGTGTGATAGAGCCCTATTTGTGAAAAGGAATTAAAGTTGTTGGGATTTCATTGCCTTTAATTTATTTTATTTCAGCTGTAAATTTAATGTAAATGCTACTTTTAAGTGCTAATTTAATGCAATTAGTAGTGTGCTTTTCCATTGAGTCTGAACAGCATGATTCTGTTTCACATCAGTGTATAGACTTGAACTCTTCTGTCCTGCATGTGTGACTCTAGAGCTATATTGAAAGATCCTTTTCAGCCACACAAAGTTACGATTGTCTTAAACAACACATTTTGCCAAGCTGAAGTGAAGCCTTGGCTGAACACCCACCCACCCAAACACACACACATGATGCACTCAAGCACAGAGCAGCTGTTGTGATGTGTGTGTTGCAGGTGCGTGAGGCAGTGAAGTGTATCCGGCGGGCCATTAAGGGAGTTGATGGGGATATTCTCACCGAGCTGAAGGCATTACACCACAGCCGGTGCTCGTGACCGGCATTTTAAAGCAGAAAAAAAACCTCTCGCCCTTCTCAGCTACACACCTCGAAGTGACATTTTGCCTTATTAGAGCTTGTCATTAAGAGCAGGTTAGAGAATGGGAATTGTCTTTTGTCTCCTTTCTCTTGTCGTCTTTCTCTCTACTTTTCAGTCCCTCCATCTCATCTCTTTTCCTAAAGATTCCACTGCTGTCTGTCTGTCTGTCTTGAAGACGCTGACCCAGTTCCTCACAGCAGATGCTGGCAAAATACTCACAATGGAGTGACAGATAGAGTGTGTGTGGGAGTGTGGGAGTGTTTGTGTAAGAAGAGTGTTCACAGGTTTCTTAAACACAGCAGCTGAATATAGATTACTCTGAGTGCTGTTTGTACTGTATGTGAAGGCCTCTGTGTTCCCATCTGCTTGTCAGAGGCAGTTAAAGAGAGTTTTCGCCAGCAGATGTGTGTATGAGCGAGAGAGAATGAGAGAGAGCAGATTGTATGGAGTGTATATATGTTCTGGATTGGTAATTCCGTTTTTAGTGAGAAGGACAAATAGTGTGTTTGCAGTATTTATTAAAGGTGTAGTTAACTCCCAAAATCTTGCCATCATTATTTACTGGCCCTTCACTTGTTCCAAAGCAGTATGATTTCTTTATTTTGTTGCAAAACAAGTTATTAGGAAGAAAGCTGGAAACATGTAACCATTTACTTCCATAGTATTTGTTTGTCCTACTATTGATGTCAGTGGTTACAAATTTCCAACATTTTATTGTGATTTTTTTGTGTGTTCAACTGATTAAAATAAACTCATAAAGGTCTGAAACCACCTGGGAGGGTTGTGGGAGTGAAGATTGAGTACAATTTAATTTGAGGGTGAACTATTCCTGCAATTTTGTGAATATGATTTTAATGTGTAGAAAAGAGGCTAAACTGCAATGACATGTTCTTTTTTTTCTGCATCTGTAAACACAGGAGAACATAAAATATATGCTTTTGATTTATGCTGTGACTTGTGTAATGATTTTAAATTTTTTTTACGACAAATATGTTGTGTTGCTTGTTTTAAAAATGTGCAACCAATGCGATTTTTAGTAGAATAAGAAAAAAAGTAGTTTGCATTTTCATAGCTTGCACATATATTAAAATAAAAATATGGATAAATATATCCAATAAATAACAAATATTGCACATTTTGAGAATAGACTTCATAATGTAACAATTTGTGTTTATGTGTATGAAATAAAGATTAGTTGAATTAAAATGAAGGCGAGGTAGTGGGGCAGTATGTAGTGCTGTCGCCTCACAGCAAGAAGGTCGCTGGTTCAAACCTCGACTCAGTTGGCGTTTCTGTGTGGAGTTTGCATGTTCTCCCTGCCCATGCGTGGGTTTCCTCCGGGTGCCCCGGTTTCCCCCACAGTCCAAAGACATGTGGTACAGGTGAATTGGGTAGACTAAAGTGTCTGTAGTGTTTGAGTGTGTGTGTGAATGTGTGTGTGGATGTTTCCCAGACATGGGTTTCGGCTGGAAGGACATCCGCTGCGTAAAAACTTGCTGGATAAGTTGGCGGTTCATTCCGCTGTGGCAACCCTGGATTAATAAAGGGACTAAGCCGACAAGAAAAATGAATGAATGAATGAATTGAAATGAATTACGCACACACACACACACACACATACTGTATATATATATATATATATATATATATATATATATATATATATATATATATATATATATATATATATACACACACACACACACACATACACACATATACACTCATACACCTGTGCAACTGCTCGTTAACTCAAATTTCTAATCAGCCAATCACATGGCAGCAACTCAATGCACTTAGGCATGTAGACATGGTCAAGACGATCATCTGCAGTTTAATCCAAGCATCAGAATGGGGATGTAAGGTGATTTGGTCTGAGTATTTCTGAAACTGCAGATTTATTGGGATTTTCATGCACAAGGTCATGCAGAGATCAGAGGAGAATGGCTGGACTGGTTCATGCTGATAGAAAGGAAACAGTAACTTAAAAATAACCACTCAATACAACTGAGGTATGCAGAAGAGCTTCACTGAATGTACAACATTGATGGGCTACAGCAGCAGAAGACGACAACAGGTTTCACTCCTGTCAGCTAAGAACATGAAAACTGAGGCTACATTTCGCACAGGCTCCCCAAAATTGAACTATAGAAGATTAGAAAAACGTTGCCTGATCTGATGAGTCTCAATTTCTGCTGCGACATTCGCATGGTAGGGTCAGAATTTAGCGTTAACAACATAAAAGCATGGATCCGTCCTGCCTCATATCAACGGTTCAGGCAGGTAGTGGTGGTGTAATGGTGTGGGGGATATTTTCTTGACACACTTTAGGCCCATAAGTACCAACGGCATCGTCTCTACCTGACTGTTGTTGCTGACTATGTTAATCCTCTTATGACAGTGCACCCATCTTCTGAGGGCTACTTCCAGCAGTTTTAACGTTTCATGTCATAAGGTGCGAATCGTCTTATGTTTCTTTAACATGACAATGAGTTCACTGTACTCAAATGGCCTCCACAGTCACCAGAGCTCAATCCAATAGAGCACCTTTGGGATGTGGTGGCAGCCGACAATTCTGCAGCAACCGTGTGATGCTATCATGTCTGTGTGGACCAAAGTCTCTGAGGAATATTTCCATTACCTTGCTAAATCGATGCCATGAAGGATCTGTAGGCAAAAGGAGGTCCAGCCAGGTATTACCAAGGTGTACCTAATAGTGGCCTAATAGTGGCCAGTGAGTATAGCATAGTAGAAGTAAATGTAAATAAAAGCTGAGAAATATTTACTTTTTTACACAATTATGACTCTTGTATATCATCTTATTATCGTTTGGGAGAAGCCTGTGTCATTTCCTGTCAAAAAAAAAAAAAAAAAAAAAAAAAAAACTTGCTCGTTGAATAAAAGTAAACTTTAGTCCGAATTTGCCAGGGCTATGAATCCGTTCGGTATTAATCATTTAAAAAAAAAAATGTTTTTATAATTTCAGACATGAATGTCTATCTCTGACCCATCTACCTGTAAGTTTATGGCTGTGTTCTGACAGGTCATCAGATCTTCCAGGGTGTGTTTTGTTTTATGAGCTCTCGGGACATGAGGTTAACTCAGGTGCACTGAAACTTTATGATGCGTTTTATTTAAAAGGCAACTCATGCATGTTTGTGTGTTTAAGAGACGACGGCTTATTTACTGTCTCAGTCCATCAATCAAACAACAGCCTGTCGCTGGCAGGAAATTACTTTTTTATTTAAAACAAATATTTTTGATGAAAATGAGAATTTTAATGAACTCTCTGTTGATTGTCCTTGACTGATGAATAGATTATGCTTTAGGGTTGAATTCCGTACGTTGATTTACCTGTTTGCTGCGCTGGTGTCTGTTTCCCCCTCTGGAATTACACCTGTCCATCATATTACTGTGATCTGATTGGCCGTGACAGTTCTGGGCAGCGTCTCTGTTTTGAACATCTGGATTGGTTGTGACCGCAGGTTAATTATGTTTGTCTAGTGGTCTACACACACATACACTCACAAACACATTTATACACAGTAAAAGATTCTTTCTAGGGATTGTTTTTTTAAATAATGAGAGTTGGTTAGCTGTTTCTGTGGACACTTATTTTCTCTACCACATAAATAACTGTTAATAAAATAACTAGTGTGGGGGAAAATTTAATCACGATTAATTTGCATAAAAAAAAGTTTGAGTTTTTGTTTTGACATAATATATGTGTGTGTGTTTGTGTGTTATATATTTATTATGTGTATGTGATAAACTCAACCACATAGAAACAAAACTATTATTTTGGATGTTTTGATGTTGCCTCACAGCAAGATGGTCACTGGTTCGAGCCTTGGCTGGGTCAGTTGATATTTCTGTCTGGAATTCTATTCAGATGGAATGGCTGGCCAAATCAAAGGCCCTACTTTAGTCATCTCTGATATAGTCCATCTAATCAGTCTTAGACCCCATTTACACCAAGGCGTTTTAGTTTTAAAACAACGTTTTGGAATGAAAACGATCTGCGTCCACACTGGCGTGACACTGGCGTTTCACCCAGCGTTTCTGAATATCTCTCAGTCTACACCAAACCACTGAAAACCTACATCACATGACCATACACACACACACTGGCGTGCGCTGCAGCCTAACCAGGTGAGAGCTGTGCTCGTTGGAGTGTTCATCAAGAATCTACCGCTGGATCTGATCTCACTATATTTGCTAAACGTGAAGTTTAACTCATCTTGTTGTCTATATCTAACGTCATATTCCCCGACTTTGGTCTTTTGAATCTATTTCTTATTCTCTGGTGTTTTGGCTCTGGTGTTTTGAGTGCAAAGATAAGTTAATAATTAATGGAACCACATACATTCTGTATATTGACTGATTGCTTGCCTTTATTTCCTTTAAAGAAAAAAATTATGTATAAACTTATTGTACGTTATACTTTTATGTAGGCCATTATTGATTATTAAAACTGAAATTCAGCAAAAGAGAGGGTGTTTCATATTTAATATTTTTAATATTTTCATGTTTCCTTTATTTGAAAGGAGGCTGTAATGTTATAGGCTACGCTTTGTTATAAATATGCGTACAGTGAAGATGACGCTCATATATGCTGCACAACGCCCCAGCATTTATGCTGTCTGTTAAGTTGTTAATATCAAAATGAAAATAGCAGTTTCTTATATCATGTTTTTATTTTATTGTTAAAGTGATACAACATATCCATGATGGTGTGAACAAAGTTATAAAGTGCACTGTTCCCTTTGAAGATTTACCCGACGTGTCCTCGGGAGTTTGTTTTCTATATCAAACTTGTGAAGTCTGAACTTTCAAGAAAAGGATGCAGGACTGAACTGTGTAGGCTACCTAATACTGAGGAAAAGCCCTGATCAGAGAGGCGAGTGTCTGCAGCCTCACCTTCGTTTTTAGATGTCTCCGTTTTCCCTCATCCACACTGAGACGGAGCAGCAGTGTTTTAGATTGAAGCGTTACCAAAAAGCTCAGTTTTTGGTGCTCGTAACTCCAGCATAGTGTGCACGGATGACGTAACTGCAGCAAAACGAAAACGCATTTTAAAACGAAAACGCATTAGTGTAAATGGGGCCTTAGGGTGCTTTCACACTTGATTTAGTTGCCCAAGTTCAGTTGTCCCCCCTTGGCACCTTATCGGCAGGTTTGTGTTCACACTCTTTTTTCCTTTTGAACCTTGATGCACTTACTGTTTATGTGTACGGCTTTTGCTAGGAGACGACCATGAAAGTGTAGCATCAAAATGAAGACATATGCACATCGCGGACGTTTTGCTTTTACTGAATCTTTTGGTTTTGGGCATACAAAAAGCGACTAGCAATTATCCGCGGGAATTCTGCAGAAGCTGTTTTTGGAGGTGACAAGCAGACATTATCACTTTGTTTGCCCTGGCTCAGTCCCGTTTGTCACCAAGGTATAGTATGTGCTACACAGACACACACACACACACACACACACACACACACACACACACACACAGACACACACACACACACACACACACACACACACACACACACACACACACACACACACACACACACACACACACACACAAACACACGCGCGAATGAACGTTACGAAAACGATAGTTTTTTCACTTTTGTTGTTACCCCAAACCACCTCTTTCAAGCAGACATGAGTACGGTTCACGTGTGCGCACTTGACTTTAGTAGATATGTTCACACTAACTAAACGTACCATACTTTGACGTCAAATAAACTCGGGTGCGGACCAAAAGTGGAAGTGTTAAAGCACTCCTGTACTAGAAGGCGGCATTTATTCACCATATAGCGATCGATAATTGGCTCCTGTACTAGCAGGCAGGATTTATTCACCATATAGCGATCAATGATTGGCTTCTGTACAAAAAGGCGGGGTTTATTCACCATATAGCGATCGATGATTGGCTCCTGTACTAGCAGGCAGGATTTATTCACCATATAGCGATCGATGATTGGCTCCTGTACAAAAAGGCGGGGTTTATTCACCATATAGCGATCAATGATTGGCTCCTGTACTAGAAGGCGGGATTTTATCACCATAAAGCGATGGATGATTGGCTCCTGTACCAGAGAGCGGGATTTATTCACCATATAGCGATCGATGATTGGCTTCTGTAATAGAAGACGGGATTTATTTACCATATAGCGATCGATGATTGGCTTCTGTAATAGAAGACGGGATTTATTCACCATATAGCGATCGATGATTGGCTTCTGTAATAGAAGACGGGATTTATTTACCATATAGCGATCGATGATTGGCTCCTGTGCTAGAAGGCAAGATTTATTCACCATATAGTGATCGATGATTAGCTCCTATACTAGAAGGCGGGATTTATTCACCATATGGCGATCGATGATTGGCTCCTGTACTAGAAGGCTGGATTTCTTCACCATATAGAGATTGATGATTGGCTCCTGTACTAGAAGACGGGATTTATTTACCATATAGTGATCGATGATTAGCTCCTATACTAGAAGGCGGGATTTATTCACCATATAGCGATCGATTATTGGCTCCTGTACTTGAAGGCGGGATTTATTTACCATATAGTGATCGATGATTAGCTCCTATACTAGAAGGCAGGATTTATTCACCATATGGCGATCGATGATTGGCTCCTGTACTAGAAGGTGGGATTTATTCACCATATAGCGATCGATTATTGGCTCCTGTACTTGAAGGCGGGATTTATTCACCATATAGCAATCGATGATTGGCTCCTGTACTAGAAGGCAGGATTTATTCACCATTTAGCGATCGATGATTGGATCCTGTACTAGAAGGCGGGATTTATTCACCATAAAGCAATGGATGATTGGCTCCTGTACCAGAGAGCAGGATTTATTCACCATATAGCGATCGATGATTGGCTCCTGTACTAGAAGGCGGGATTTATTCACCATATGGCGATCGATGATTGGCTCCTGTACTAGAAGGCTGGATTTATTCACCATATAGAGATTGATGATTGGCTCCTGTACTAGAAGACGGGATTTATTTACCATATAGTGATCGATGATTGTCTCTGTACTAGAAGGTGGGATTTATTCACCATATAGCGATCGATTATTGGCTCCTGTACTTGAAGGCGGGATTTATTCACCATATAGCAATCGATGATTGGCTCCTGTACTAGAAGGCAGGATTTATTCACCATTTAGCGATCGATGATTGGATCCTGTACTAGAAGGCGGGATTAATTAACTATATATCGATCAATGATTGGCTTCTGTACTAGAAGGCGGCATTTATTCACCATATAGCGATTGATGATTGGCTCCTATACTAGAAGGCGGGATTTATTTACCATAAAGCCATCGATTATTGGCTCCTGTACTAGAAGACGGGATGTATTTACCATATAGTGATCGATGATTGGCTCCTGTACTAGAAGGCTGGATTTATTTACCATATGGCGATCGATGATTGGCTCCTGTACTAGAAGGCAGGATTTATTCACCATATAGCAATCGATTATTGGCTCCTGTACTTGAAGGCAGGATTTATTCACCATATAATAATAATAATAATAATAATAATAATAATAATTCCTAACATTTATATAGCGCTTTTCTGGGCACTCAAAGCGCTTTACACACAAGGGGGAATCTCCTCATCCACCACCAGTGTGCAGCATCCACCTGGATGACGCGACGGCAGCCATTTTGCGCCAGACCGTACACCACACACCAGCTGATTGGTGGAGAGGAGACAGTGATGAAGCCAATTGGAATATGGGGATGGTTAGGAGGCCATGATGGACAGAGGCCAGTGGGCAGATTTGGCCAGGATGCCGGGGTTAAACCCCTACTCTTTTCGAAGGACATCCTGGGATTTTTAACGACCACAGAGAGTCGGGACCTCGGTTTAACGTCTCATTCAAAAGACGGTGCTCACAGAGCAGTATAGTGTCTCCGTCACTATACTGGGGCATTAGGACCCACACAGACCGCAAGATGGGCACCCCCTGCTGGCCTAACTAACACCACTTCCGGCAGCAACCTAGCTTTCCCATGTGGTCTCCCATCCAGGTACTGACCGGGCGCAGCCCTGCTTAGCTTCAGTGGGCGGCCATGTGAGAGTTACAGAGAGCTAGCTGACGGCTAGCTCATCATCGATATGGCGATTGATGATTGGCTTTTGTACTTGAAGGCGGGATTAATTCACTATATAGCGATCGATGATTGGCTCCTGTACTAGAAGACGGGATTTATTTACCATATAGCGATTGATTATTGGCTCCTGTACATGAAAGCGGGATTTATTCACTATATAGCGATTGATGATTGGCTCCTGTTCTAGAAGGCGGGATTTATTCACCATATAGCGATCCATGATTGGCTCCTGTACTAGAAGGCGGGATTTATTCCCGATATATTGATTGATGATTGGCTCCTGTACTAGAAGGTGGGATTTATTTGCCATATATCGATCTATGATTGGCTCCTGTACTATAAGGCAGGATTTATTCACCATATAGCAATCAATGATTGGCTCCTGTACTAGAAGGCGGCATTTACTCACCATATAGTGATTGATAATTGGCTCTTGTACTAGAAGGTGGGATTTATTCACCACATCGATCGTTTTTTCCCTATCGTTTTGTCACTTTTCCCTATTCAAAAAGATACGAGTGACATGTCTTGTGTATTCTTTAGTCTTTTTGGTGACACAAGAAGATAGATTGTAATGTCAAAAAAAAAAAAAAAAAAACTTTTTTAGAGTTATATCTCTCACAATTCTGATATTCTTTGTCATCCTAACCCTTACAGGTGCTTTATTTTTATATTATTTTTAGTTTAAAACAAGTTTCTGTTTGCCTCTGTTTTTATATATTTAATTGGTTTATTCCAACAGATAAAAAAGCCCTTGCTCCATCAGTCAGTTTTAAAATTTAACTTTGAGTCCAAAGCTACATAGAAAAAAGAAAAAAAAAACTATAAAACACAAGCAGCACAGATGTATTATAAATCAGCATTCACCCCATGCAACCCCTTTACGTTTCTTTTTGTTTTGATTCCCTTTTTTTGTGCTCTCACATTTTCTCTATTTCATCATTTTTAGCTGCGGTGTCTCCCCTGTGGCGTCACATGACATATATCTTATTTCTGTTGTCAAACTCTGGGAGGAATGGAGAAAGAGCACGAGTAAGAGAGAAGCGCTGGCTGTTTTCTCCAGGGACAAACGTAGAGAGATGAAGCCGTGCATTGTAAGGCCATTTTAATTTGTACTCTGACTGAAAGATTTGCAGATTAAAGAACGAGTGTAATAATGTCACATCAAGCGGAGAAGGGATGAGAAATCTCCAGGTGCGTAACCTCCCTTTGACTCTGCGCTTGCATATTCATTTATGATATGTATATTCACGCTGAGCAGGGCAGAGGTTTAATAGAGTCTGACTCTCTTCTCTGTATTTTTTGGGAGGCTGTGCTGCAAAGTTAAGAATATTAGTGACATTGAGGTTATCTTTAAGAGCTCAGGATAATGTTCAAATAAAGATGCTATAGAATTTGTAACATTGTATAATCAGACTTTTTACCATCAGCTTTACAGTTCAGTTTGGTCAAGAAGTACTTGAATCTGCTTTATTTGTACTACAGTTTAATTATTTCTCTTTGAAATCCTGCACTTGTTATACTTTGTCTTGCTGTCTTTTCAAAGTCTCCTGAGCACTGCATTTTAGACTTCTTGTCAAAAGTACATGCATTGATTCATTAATTAGACTTTCCATATCTGTGTCAAAGGACTAGACAAAATGCAAAGCAAAGTGTATTTAAAAGTAAGTGGGCTGTTATTATGTGGTTATATTTTTGTCACAATTACTAATTTCAGGGTAAACCAGAGTAAGCCCCAGGTTTGACAGGTAGGCAGGTTTGACAAACAGTACCTTGAATAAGTAAATCAAATGTACCTATAGGGTAGTAGTGATGTGCATTTATATAGAGCATGAGTTACGTATTGACATGCACGCAAAGAGCTTGAACATTTCGAGAGGGGGGTTTTCCTCACCACCACCAGTGTGCAGCTCACCTGGATGATGCGTCAGAAGTCAACAGTACAACAGCACCAGTGTTTTACCACACACCCCCTACAGGTGGAGAGGCAGTGATACAGCCGATTCAGTAGATGGGAATAATTAGGAGGTCATGATAAATAACAGCAGGTGGAGGGAATGTGGCCAGGATACCGGAATTTCACCGTTGTTCTTTATTAGACGCACCATGGGATTTTTAATAACCACAGGACCTCGGTTTACCATCTCACCTGAAAGATGTAGCTCACTGACTGTATAGTCTCCCCCTTACTATACTTCAGCATGAGGATGGTGATATTCAGGGTGATATCGCTGAACACATCCATGTTATTATTGTTCGTCAAAAATAACATGCAAAGCTTGGTGGAATGCCTTAATTGTGTGACATTTGTTTTATAAACATTTTTTATTTCATAATGATAAAATGAATGATGAATAATAATCATGATAATTTTAGGTGACGCAGTGGCGCAGTAGGTAGTGCTGTCACCTCACAGCAAGAAGGTTGCTGGTTCAAACCTCGGCTCGGCTCAGTTGGCGTTTCTGTGTGGAGTTTGGATGTTCGCGTGGGTTTCCTTTGGGTGCTTCGGTTTCCCCCACAGTCCAAAGACATCCAAGTAGTGCTCGCTGCAGAGCCATTTGGGCGAGCTGAGCTCCAGCGAGGGGGAGCTTGAGCTCCACCATTTTTGCACTTCTTCTACAAGTGATGTCACTGAGGGTAGGGTTAGGGGTGGGGTTGGTGTACGCATTAAAACAGCTTACAGGAGGAGGAGCGAGAGCTCATGCTCCCCCTCGCTGGAGCTCAGCTCTGCTCAAATGGCTCTGCAGCGAGCACCCTCTCAAGTAATGTGGTACAGGTGCATTGGGTAGGCTAAATTGTCCGTAGTGAATGAGTGTGTGGATGTTTCCCAGAGATGGGTTGCAGCTGGAAGGGCATCCGCTGAGTAAAAACTTGCTGGAAAAGTTGGCGGTTCATAAATAAATGATAATTTTCGTCACTGTACTTGTGATATAAAATTACAAGTAATTAAATTGAAATTACAACATCTAGAATTCAGAATTTACATTTGCAGTTTTGGCTTTTGTTCTAGAATGTTATGTTTATATCTCATAATTCTGACTTATCCAAGAATTATGAATCATAGGGACCAAATCACAAAACATATCAGCAAATAAGAGACTATATATATATATATATATATATATATATATATATATATATATATATATATATATATATATATATATATATATATATATATATGGCAACATTTTACAATAAGGGTGTATTAGTTAATATTAGTTAATGCATTAGTTAACATGAACTAACAATAAATAGCGCATCTATTAAGCATTAATTAACCTTTGTTAATGTGAACTAAACATTTATTTACGTGTTAGCTAATGCATTAGCAAACATGATCTAACAGTACACAAGGACTTTGTTCAGCATTACTTAATCTTTGTTAATGTTTATTTACACTTAATCTAATGCATTAGATTACACTAACGCATTTGGTAATGGATTAGATAACTTGATCTAATAATGAACAACGCATTCATGAAGCAATCCTGAATCCTTGTTCATGAAAACTTACAATGTTAGTTAACGCGTTAGTTAACATGAACAACATGTTAGCATAATTGGTAGAGCTTATAATAAGTGCATAGTTCCTGATCAATGTCAGGGACAAAGGAGGACTCTATTGGAGTGAATTACATCGGAACCTCAGCTTCAACTGTTGTTCATGTTTGTTAACTATTTACTAACATGATTTATCATTATTAAAGCATTTGTTAATAGAATTATGATCCTTGTTGTAAAGTGTACACTATTTCAACATTATCTAATGCTTAACTAACATTAATTAACATTTTACTAACATGACGTACCACCAAACCAACACTGACTAATGTTACTGACATCTGTGGGTTCATTAAAATAGTGATAATTGATTTTCCCGGACCCCAAAATCACTCAAAACCATGTATCACTTTCAAAACCTTTATTACATTACATAGTTGTGTCAAATATAAAAATGTAAATATTTTTTTGGTTTTAATATAATTGATTTCTGCAAAACTGGGAAAGTGGTTATTGTCAAGATTGCCAAGATTCATTTTGATACTTCCAGGATGCAAATGTTGTTTAATAAGTGGGATAAGGTGATTGCTGGGCCTTCGATGAACAAGCTTTGTGGACACGACGCATAAAAACAAATGAGTGTAAGGCGTAAAAAATGACTCTTTTTGTAACAATACGAATGTGACAATGAAAGTGAGGATCCAATTACAGAGTCTTTATCACACAAAGGATGGTCTGGCAGGCAAGGGTCGATCAAAGGAGCAAAAAGAATCAAAAAGGGCAATGCAAAAGAGTAGTCAGAACCATGCAAGAGAGAGAAGAAATGCTTTGTAATGGTTACAGGTAACACAAGACTCAGTAACTAGTGTGAGTGAGTGAGGTATATTTATAGTTCTGGAAATTAGTAATGACAAGCTTCAGCTGTGCAAGTGAATGTGCAATCAGGGAAATCGGAACAGGTGTTTGTGAGGTGCATGACAGTATTTGTAGGTGGAAGATTTGTAGTTCTCCAGTGATCCACAGTGGCTAGATCGCTGGTGATTGTGACACTTTTACACCTTGAATTTTCCATGTTGGTGTGCACAATTACATTGGCACCTTTTGTTTAGTCACGAGCTGTGAAATGTTGATGAAAAGCGCAAGCAAAAGACATCCCAGTGTGTCCCAAGTGTGAAACTCTTTCATGATGAGTGTCAAACCAATACTCAATAGGAGTGCTAAACCTGATGATGCAATCAGGTTGAGATCTTTAAACCACTTCTGGGCAATGTTGAAAAAGTTTTTTTTTTATTCCGGTTTTATTATTAAGGCATGTTTCAAGTACATCCAGATAGTTGTTATTGCAGAATAAACCCTGTCAGCTTATTGGCAACGTGAAGCAAAATCAAAAACCTAGATGTTCTTTACCGCACTTTTTACACAGCTACTTGCCACAAAGCATAAAAATTAGACACAGCAGATTGTTCTGAGCTGCAATAGTTTATTAATGCTTTGATAGGTAAAGCTGACAGAAACAAAACCAGCCGAATGGAGCATACACTAAACTACATATTATTTAGTCAAAAGATGGTGACAGTCAAACTGCGTGAAAACATAAGTGGGATAAGTTGGTGGTTCATTTCACTGTGACGACCCCTGATGAATAAAAGGACTAAACCAAAGGAAAATGAATGATAATATAATATAATATAATATAATATAATATAATATAATATAATATAATATAATATAACATAATATAATATAATATAATATAATATAATATAATATAATATAATATAATATAATATAATATAATATAATATAGGCGACGCAACGGGTAGCACGTTCGCCTCACAGCAAGAAGGTTGCTGGGTCGCTGGTTCGATCCTCGGCTCAGTTGGCGTTTCTGTGTGGAGTTTGCATGTTCTCCCTGCGTTCGCGTGGGTTTTTTCCGGGTACTCCGGTTTCCTCCATAGTCCAAAGACATGCGGTACAGGTGAATTGGGTAGGCTAAATTGTCCGTAGTGTATGAGTGTGTGTGTGTGTGTGTATGTGTGGATGTTTCCCAGAGATGGTTTGGGCCGGAATGGCATCCGCTGCGTAAAAACTTGCTGGATAAGTTTGCGGTTCATTATTTCTATGGCGATCCCAGATTAATAAAGGGACTAAGCCGACAAGAAAATTAATGAATAATATAATATAATATAATATAATATAATATAATATAATATAATATAATATAATATAATATAATATAATATAATATAGGGGCGAAGCAATGGCGCAGTAGGTAGTGCTGTCGCCTCACAGGAAGACGGTCGCTGGTTCAAAACCTCGGCTCAGTTGGCGTTTCTGTGTGGAGGTTGCATGTTCTCCCTGCGTTCGCGTGGGTTTCCTCCGGGTGCTCCGTTTTCCCCCACAGTCCAAAGACATGCGGTACAGGTGAATTGGGTAGGCTAAATTGTCCTTAGTGTGTGAGTGTGTATGTGTGTGTGTGGATGTTTCCCAGAGATGGGTTGCGGCTGGAAGGGCATCCGCTGCCTAAAACTGTGCTGGATAAGTTGGTGGTTCATTCCGCTGTGGTAACCCTGGATTAATAAAGGGACTAAGCCGACAAGAAAATGAATAATATAATATAATATAAAGCTAAATGAAAGCTAAATGAAAGCTACAGATTGTTTGTTTGCTGTGAGGAATCATTTTAAAATACAGGTTAGTGAATGTGTCATGATGTCAAATTCTGTATCAGTCTTCCAAGTTTTCGTGTGTCACCAGTTCGGCCCCTCATCATCCAGCAGAGGCCCTCATCCCCTGAGTACTAACCCTATCCGAACTCTATTTCCCATAACCCCGTGCCTGGAGTTGATTAGACAGCACCTGAACACTATCATCTCTCTCATATAAACCGCTTCTCTCCCTTTGTTCAGTGCGGGATCTTGTTTTGCCCTGTGAACACTATTGAGCAGTTTTCTATCTGCCTTTGACCACCCTGTGCCTACTTTGAATCTTGTACTTGTTTTGCTTGTTTGCTACCTGCCTTTGGACCTTGCCTGAATCTGACTGCGATTTGCTTTCTGCCTGCCCATTACCCCAGCCTGTCTCTTCACTTCCGCTACCAGCCGCCTGCCCATGATCTTGGTCTATATTAACATAGTATATTTCTGAGGAAATTACTGATGATAATTATTTCTACAACCATTCTTATCTCACTTTGTGGGCCTGGAATTTGTCAACTACACTACCCTCTGTTACCTGATTTAAATTGCAGTCTTGCGATCATTAATAAAGAACTGCCAATGGATCTCCAGTGTAGCTTGATTGTTTCTCAGTCTGACATTTTGATGACTTACAGTCTGACTAGCTTCAATCAGGATTGCTAAAAATTATGTGACAGGCTTAAAAGGGTACTTATTCATATTAGAATACTAACTTCAAGTCAAAAGTCCCTTCAAATACATCTCTGTGATATTCAGGTCTTCATTCAATGTCTGTGCCAACAATTCATCCTAGTTCAAACACATTTGTCCAAGTGAGCAGTATAAACTATAACAGTCAGGTTTTTTTTTTTTATTCAGCACGCACCACTAATTATATGCAACAATAACGGCCAAACACAGGCTCCATTAGTCACGCTATCGATTCAACATGTCGTTTAAAGTGTCCCATGTTCACACTATCCTCCACTTTCATCGCCTGATTCCTCTGAAGAGCCTCTGATTTAACAATTCAACTACACGCTCTCTTCGGCCCGCTGATGAATGCATTGAATAGCTTTTTTTTCTCATGTGCGCTTGCCTCATTTTTCTTCGCCACTTCTGAGGGTCAAGGATGAAAAATGGAAAACAGAAGAATATTCTGTTCCAGTTATTTTCCTGAGCAGCCACAGAAAGGCTGGAGGAGCAGATAACTCCGCAGAGGTGTGACATCTCCAAATAATGCCACTATCCCACCAGCCCTAATCAGCATTTTTCACACAGCGCCTTTTAGCTTGATGTGTCACCATATTAGAGTTTTACTCAAAACAGTGTTGCCTTTGTGCTGCTCAAAGTGCTGCTATTATGCTTTCTCTACCTTTCATATAGCAAGTAATGTTGTTTTTTTTTTTTTTTTTTTTTTTTGTGAATGTGAGATACATGTACACAACAGCAGTGCATGGTGTTACACTATAAAAAGTAATATGACAAAAAGTCATGACAACAAATGTTTTGGTGTTACTTTAACTTTTTTTAATAAGTTAATCAGGTTTCAACTAACTTTTAACTAATATAAGGTTTAACTTAGGGTAAAGATTTAACTTCTTAGTCACTTTGTCTAATATAAGTTAAGGTGACTTTGAATTTTCATTTGATTCAACTAAACACATGGTGGCTTTGTGGTTAGCACTGTCGTCTCACAGCAAGCTTGTTTGAGTCCCGGCTGGGTCAATTGCATACCTGTCAAAATTGGGATGTGAAAATAAGGGATATGCCCACCATAATAAAGGATTCCCCCCAAGCTTAGATTTGCTCACCTGTCAGGTTTTAGACCATTTCCGGCGCAGTATGTGCATTTGGATATAACTATTATATCCAATTATTATTATCCAATATTATAGTTATTATACAATATACTTCGTTATTATCGTTCAATTATTCATTTGCTGGTAATTAGATCTGAATTTAGAAATAGTTTTGAAACAAATCTTTGCACTTAACAAACTAAATTAATTATGTACAGGCTTATGGATGTCTGTGCATAGAACACGTTTCCCTATACACGAGAGTGAAAGTGAAAGTAAAGAACGAGGAGGCTCATTTTTCTTATTCTCGCGCTGCAGATGCTCTGTTTAGCTGTTTACTCTCTAGTGAAGAGCGTTCAGTTTTTCCACTTACAAAGTCCACCATGTAAATAGCAAATGCGCTATGGCAAGACGCAACTGATTCTTAAAATGAATGGAAGATGAGACTCTAATTGGTTTATTTTCAAAACAATAGCAAATAGCAAAAGTGGATTCTGACACAGCCTTAATGCTTTTTGGTCCTACGCTTTAGACTCTGCGCATGGGTTGTCAAAATAGAGCCCAAAATGTCAGGGACTGCTCCTCTCTTTTCTCCCACTGCTGTCTCTCTTTTACATTAAAAGCATCTATCTTTATTCTAAAGTTTCAGAATAAAGATTTGAATATCTGTCATCATATGTTAAATGTAATTGTGTAAGAGCTACGGTAGTAGACACCCCTGAAGGAGCCCAGAAAGTAACTAAGCAATGTTTTTCCAAATAAGAAAATGTTTTTTTTGAAAGTGTAAATACCAATAGATTTAATTTGAAGCATGTTTTTTTTGTAGATAAAATATGTTGTACATTTTGGAAATGGTTACATGTTTTCTTTGAAGACATTTTGAATTTTTGAAATCTAAAGTGAATTTTAAATGTTAAAATATATTAGCTGAACCTGATAAAGCTGAATACAGACACAAATTCAAAGAAAATTTTAATTCAGTTAATTCCTTTATTAAATCTGTGAAATAAAAATAATTCCCAAGATAACTATTTAAAAAAAAATCACCAATGCACCAATTAAAGTTTAAATGCACAGTAACATAGCACTGGAATGTGAAAATGATATGATCAATGTCAATTAGACAATTATATTAATAAAAACAATTGCTATTCACAGTATAACTCATTTGTGTTTTACAATTGTTATAAATAATGTAATGTACACTTAAAAAAAAAAAATCTGTAAATTTACGTATTTTGTGATTCATGATTTTTTCGCTTATTTAGGCTTTTGAATTGCATTATGGGACCTTGATTTTTCTTCCAACCATGTTTATCCTTGAAAAATTTAAAAATGTGACTTTTATGAACATGTTTAATAGTTTAAAGTAATAAGTTAAAAGTTATTTCTTAAACAATATATTGTCTCAAACTACTCAAATGTCAATAAAAGTAAAAATAAAAGTTTGTTTAAAAGCAGAGTTGGATTTTCAACATCAAAAGTAGACAGAGCAGATATTAACATCCCATAATGCAATTTACAACTGTAAGTACACAGAAACTGTTATTTAACAGATCATTTAGTGTATACAGTACACACATTCATGAAAAGTGATGGTAATAAAGTTATATGTGTTTTATTTAACAAATGTATTGTATTCCAGAGTTTAAAAACTGTTGCAGTGTTTTGGTCTTGCATGCACAAAGGAGACGCTGACAGTGGAGTGCAGATCCAAATGCAGGATTTATTATAAAGAGAATGGTCAGACAGGCAATGATCACAAATTAGGAGCAAACGGATGTATACAGGGAATCCAGAGTCATGGTCAAATAACTAGCAAATGGTCAGTACAGGCAGGCAGCAGACAGCATAAACAAACAAACAAGGCAAGGGTCTGACACGTCAAAACAAGGCAAGGAAAACGCATCGTAATGTTAACTTGACAGATAAACAAGACTCAGCACTGATATGTGTGTGTGCACGCTGTCTAAATAGTCAATGTAATATGTCTTTGACTATCCTCTGGCTGTGTGTTGACAGGATTATCAGCAGAATCAATCAGGATTAGGATTATTGGCAGAATCAGTCAGGATTAGGACCGGTGTGAGTGTGTGTGGTGCATGACTGGATCTTGTAGTCCATGTAATGGCGGCTTTGTAGTCCGTTGCAATCTGCAGCCGCAAGATCATAACACATGCACTGTAAAAATGTAATTAGGTACTTTAAAGACAGCGAGTGAACATGTTGCCTTGAAAGCAACAAGTGGATATTACTAAAAAAAAGTCAGTACTGTAAACCCATTGTGTTAACTTTTAAAATTATGAACATACTTAATAGACATAAGGCAATGATTTTACTCTCTTATTTTTTAAGTAAACTAATCACTTTTTTACATTGTGGATCTGACCCTATTCTAGGAGACCTTTGAAATTAAATAGCATACCAGGGGCACACAAATTGTGTGGTGGAAAAGTTGGTTGTGAGAGAAAAGTAATCCATGCTTTTTCCCTGACATCTTAATCTTGATTTCGCTGTCGTCGTGCTTTGAAATACCACTTGCCAAAAGTACACAAGTGTCGATTTAACAAACAGCTTTATTGCAGGTTGTTTGAAAACAGGCCGTGGTGAGATATAGATTGATTTATATATAAATATAGTGGGATACACATATATTCGACGAGCGGGGAGGCGATACAAGGCAGAGAGTTATTCCCATTGCTGTGGCGTTTGCTGCCGAAGCATTTTCACAGGCCAAACAATACAGAGTGAAGAGTCTGCATTTCGCACAATGCCACAACACTCCCCCACACACACACACATGCAGCAAACTCTTGCTTGTATTCAGACACTGCACTCAGGCATTTGGTTTAGGCTAGGAGTGTAAATTTAAAACCATTTATGTACATTTATATATTACAGTTAGTTGTAGAGCATATGGTGCAGGAGAGAGTTGGAGTGGTTTTATCATTCTGCTCATTTATTCATTGTTTAATCAAATTAATCTTTTGTTAGTCATACTGCAAATTGCTAGCACAGTTGCTACTAGATTTAGCACACTTCTGGCATATATTATCATGTTGTTAGTAGTGTGCTAAGTCATGCTAGCAGTGTCTTCATTCATGAAAGCAGTGTGGTAAATCATGTTAGAAACCAGGGCTGTGACAAAAAAAAAATAGATAAATAAATAAAAAATCAATGAATGATTTTATAAAAAGTTCTTGATGTGATATCGATTTTTCAAACCTGTGAATCGATTTTCTTTATATATTTCTGTATTCCAGGGAAAAGCACAGTACAGGGCTAGGTGATAGATACAAATTTCAGCCAACAGATATTTTTCTGTATGATTTATCTTTAAATTTTGTATGGTTTATCCGTATTTTTCTTAGTCAGGCGTACATTCAAATACACATTGGTACCTTTCAATCGTCTGCCCTGCTTTAACAGTTCTAATTTGCATCTCTGATTTGTGGAACGAATGATTATAGCTGGTTTGTCCAAATTTGTTCCTCTGTGGGAGAGGGTGGCAAGTCTATCCAACTCAATCCACTTTGAGTGAAGGAATGGCATCAACTGTTGCACCACAGATGTAACATCCCGCTGGTCAATCTCCGCTCCGTCCTCCGTCGTCACCACTTACACATTTGAGTGGGGCAAGGTTATAATAGTTTTGGATCTTACATTAGTTTTAGTTTCGTTTTGACTTTTTGTTTTCAAATTCAGTTAGGTTTAATTCATTTTTAGAGGCAGATTTACATGTTTTTATTAGTTTCAATATTTTGAAATGACTTAGTTTAGTTTTTATTAGTTTTAGTATTAGTTTTAGTTTATTTATTTATTTTTTTAAATGAGGATAATTGTTAGGTGCAAGATTCAAAATCAACAGGATAAAGTCATACATTTTTTTAAACATGTATTCAGAGGACACATGAACACTATAATCTACCACTACCATCTACCCATCCTCAAACTCAAATACAACAGCCCACAAGATAGCAGCCCTAAGTACAATATGTGTGCAGGGCTGCTCTGAGGTTAGACACACAGTAGTGATGGGAAGTTCAGATTTTTAACACGGATGTTAGGACTCAACATTATGTAGTCAGCAATAGTAATATCGGTGAGTTAAAACATCATTTTCATGATCTGAAAAATGTCTTACAGTAAAGTTTTGCAACCAAACTGAAGCTTGATTCTCTTATTTAAATTCCACTACGACTTTCTGTTATGAAATAAACTTACGCTTTTCACCAGATCCTCTCATTTAGGCCTCAGTTCATCCGGGCTGCAGTTGTTCAAGTTTAGTTTTGTCACACAGCAGGCTGTACTGTTTGTGTTTGATTCACTGAATCACGCATGCGCAGTATTATCGGTTCACCGCTTCTTAATGTAACGTTACTGTTCTGATAATCGAATTAGAGTATATATTGGATTATTAAGAGTCAGATGGGGGTATTAGGCTTGTTTAAAAGGTAAGTAGTTTTTGAAAAAGTGCTTACAGGAGACGCAAATCGTTTCAAATAATTCAATTCAATTTGGTGAATTAGTTCTGGTTAAAAAGATTTGTTTGCGATCGCAATACAGAAATAAAACCCATTATTGGGCACAAATGTGTTAAAGTAATAGTTTAAATTGTCTGTATTTCATGCTGCCACCGTGCTGCTGTCATGTCCACTTGTTGTTTTTGTCCCGGGAGCAACAGCGAGGATGACTGGAGGAGAGCCGGTTCAGATATTTAGCGTGTCAAATATTTCATCAGCGATTCTCTCAGATCATGTCTATAATAATTCACGCTGTCACATATGTGAATAACTGATTTGCCTCTGGTTTCATTCCTTTGTCGGTGATTTGAAGAAAACTGTCAGTGAGTGAAAATAAGGGCTAAAATAATGTAGTCTCCAACTCGGCATAAAACAAGACTAAAATCTGACTGCCGTTGAAGATCTAATAGATTTTTAACAATGGTCCAAAAAAAGACTAGTCATCAAATAGATGGATAAGAAACACTTCACGTGTTTAGTCATTCATTTTCTGTGTATTTGATGATTAGTCTAGTTTTAGACTATTCTTAGACATCTGATAGATTTTCACTGAAAATGTAGCCTTGTTTTAGCCAAGCCTTAAGTTTAGAGATCTATACATCCTGTAAGCACAAACAAAAATTATACTTGATTGGGAGGATTTTCAAAGTGTCTTGTTGATTGTATGGGTGTATGTTTAGATAGATGTATGGATGGATAGATCGATGAAGGAAAAAAGTGATTGATTGATTGATTGATTGATTGATTGATTGATTGATTGATTGATTGAGCATTTAATTAGTACAATTACTTATACAGTTGAAGTCAGAATTATTAGCCCCCGATTTATTTTTTTCTCCTAATTTCTGTTTAATCACTTAAACTATTTGGGAATTTCCGCCTGAATTTTGCCAACCCAAATTTAAAAGCTTCTCAAATCCACATGCAGAGGTGTAAATGCAAAACAATTGGTATCATTTTAAAGAAAACCCTTTGAATTTTCATAAAACACTATTGAAAGTGTTTAAAATAACTGTATATGTTGTCTGTGTTATAATAAACACCTAAAAAAAGAGGCACTTTTTGTATTTTTTTTTTTATAAACTCTAATTTGAAAGTGTACCTTTTAGGTTCTGTGTGGTCTAGCGTGCTGTAATTAATTTTGGTGGTTCCTGCACTTGTCTGTAATCATAGGAAAAAAGAAAAAGGACTCTACCATAATCTATGCAAAAGTTATTGCATTCCATCTGATGAAAGGTGCTGTACAAGCCACAAAGACCGATCCTTGTTTACATATTTCACTATTATTTTGTTTGATCAAACATAATTCACTGTGTTTGGACCACATCCGACATATAAAAGGATTACTTATGCACATCACCTCAAAAATAGAGGAGAATGGCCCTGAAGGGCACACCATAAGGTAAGAGATGACAGCTGTCTATGCTATCTGGCGCTGCTTATTGATCATGAATGTATTGTTTACATTTCTGCGCCATGGAAACACCACAATTCATCCAACAACTGTTTGACATATGAATATAATTCAGTAAAAAGAATGCTAGAACTGTATGAGCACCGGCAAGAGCTTTCATTTGAGCTATAACTTGTACATGTGTCATATAAAAAAATATAAAAATTAACCAATCTAAAATACCTAGCTCGGGTATCCAAAATACTGTGTATTTAAGTGTAAATAACTTTTACACAGTAGAATAAAAACCAAAGTGATTCATATGTGCATAAAATATAGATTCTAAACTTTCAAACGACACCACTTACGGGGGTCTGGTGCAACGCTAGCCCTTTAAATCTGAAAGCGAAAGTCAATGATGTCACGGACCCGGTACCGTGTCTAAGAGTTTAAGTGGTTAATGGAAACAAGTATTTTTTCAGCACATTTCTAAACATAATAGTTTTAATAACTCATTTCTATTAACTGATTTATTTTCTCTTTGCTATGATCACAGTAAATAATATTTGACTATATATTTTTCAAGACATTTCTATACAGCTAAAAGTGACATTTAAAGGTCTAACTTAAGGTTAATTAGGTTAACTAGGCCGGTTAGTGTAATTAGGCAAGTTATTGTATAATGATGGTTTGTTCTGTAGACTATCGATAAAATAGATAGCTTAAAGGGGCTAATATATTTGTCCTTAAAATTATGTTTAAAAAAAATTAAAACTGCTTTTATTCTAGCCAAAATAAAATAAATAAGACTTTATTGTGTCTTTCTTGTGTCTTTCTTAAATGTGTCTTTAATACATGGTTTACCTAATCTAATCCATCATTTCCATCATTTTAAGTGCCGATGTTCATATTGATAACATTCACATTTTGGTATTCTTTCTTTGAGAAGCAGTTCTGTGAGCTGATGTTTGTTTTCAAGTCATCTATAAATGAAGCACATGAAGTTTGTTTGTCAGTCAAGTTACCGCGTCTTTTCATCTTCCTCACTCCTGTGCTGAATTGTAATGAGTTTCCTGTCAGATTTGTCTTTCAAAAACAGCAGGACTCATTTCGCAATAGGCAAAGCGTATGTGTGACACGTACAATAGTAACAACTCAGAACACCCTAGCAGCATGGCTTTATTTTATTTATTCATTTACTTTTATGAATAAGTATGCTGCATTCAAGTTACGCTTCTTGTTTCTTCCTCCCAATCTATACCTTCTCTGGTATTTAAACCCATCACATTGGTGTGTGTTTGTGCCCTGTTCCTGTGTTTGAGCTACAGGAACGGTTTTGCAGACATTGCTGACATTTACTTCAGAACATTTTTAATATCTCTTTTTTCCTCAGTAGATGTAAATACAAAATTCATGCACTGTTGCTTGTTTCAAACCTTCATGGTGAAGTGTTATATGTACAGCATGCAGCTTGATCTAATTAAGGTTTGGGATGAATCACAGCAGGTTGCACAAGCGGAATAAATATCATACCATGCACACATAGCATACTAACATAACTCTCTAAGACACAACAAATATGATTAAAAGTCTTTCGTTTAATTCTATTTGGAAGGAATTTATTGGTAATTCAATGAAAAGAAATGTTGTCCAATATGAGACCATTTATGTTTATCAAATTGCATTTAAATCTAATGGTTTAAAGGATAATGGCAAAGACAATTAATTTAAAACAGTATTTTTTGGAGTTCTGCCGTAGTTAAAATTAATCTGTCAATATTTTTTGATAAAAAATTTTTATTGCACTGCAAGTGTCTTCTGTAAATCATCACAAAAGTGCATGTGATATGCTTGATAATGCTTTAAAGTTAATAATTTATTTGGGATGTTTGATATTCATAAGGAAAACAATGCATTTTACTTCCTTGTTTAAGACTTTCTAATACTATTTTGTTATACTTTGACCTCAATTACAAGAAATAAAAAGGCAATAAAAAATCATCACTAATCATATATATATATATATATATATATATATATATATATATATATATATATATATATATATATATATATATATATATATATATCTATACCATTTAACTTATGAGGTACTAGGATCACTATATGCATTTATGTCAACTTTTCTTTCTTGTGTTTTTTTTTTTTTTTTTTTCAGTGTAGTAAACTTGCTTGGTAGCTCACCTGCTATGTTTTTTTTTTTTTCTTTAACTGGCTGTGATATGCTCGATAATGCTTTAAACTTAATAATCTATTTGGGAAAGTTGTCACGATCACCTGCAATCTAGCCTGTGCAGAGGAACTACACATATGACAATTAAATGAACTACAACTTCCGTCCTGCACATCAGACACAACAGTTCCTGATTCCACCTGATTACACACACAGACACACACACAGACACACACACACACAACTAGAAGCTCATGACGGACTAATCAAATATATTGTATAATATTGTATAATATTGTATACAAATATACCGCCAACTTATTCAGCAAGTTTTTACGGAGCGGATGCCCTTCCAGCCGCAACCCATCTCTGGGAAACATCCACACACACATTCACACACACACTCATACATTACAGGCAATTTAGATTACCCAATTCACCTGTATCGCATGTCTTTGGACTGTGGGGGAAACCAGAGCACCCGGCGAAAACCCACGCGAACACAGAAACGCCAACTGAGCCGAGGCTCGAACCAACAACCCAGCGACCTTCTTGCTGTGAGGCGACAGCCCTATCTACTGCGCCTATTTATATTATATTATATTATATTATATTATATTATATTATATTATATTATATTATATTATATTATATTATTAATCAGACCACATAAACAGCACACACAATCTTTGCTGAGTTGTTTGCTGTAACATTTCTAAGCGTTTCCTTCCCTTGTCTTGCAGTGCTTTTGACCTTTGCCACGTTTTCTTGTGGATGTTGCTTTGCCCCCTGTATCGTCCATTTTGCCCAACATGACTACACGTTTGGATTACCCTCATATTTCTGTTTGCTCCTGCTTCGATCATTGCCTGCTTGATTCAGAGTTAATAAACTGCACTTGGACCCTCACCTTCACATAAGAACATCTCTCTCTCTCTCTCTCTCTCTCTCTCTCTCTCTCTCTCTCTCTCTCTCTCTATCTCTCTCTCACTCTCTCTCTCTCTCTCTCTCTCTCTCTCTCTATATATATATATATATATATATATATATATATATATATATATATATATATATATATATATATATATATATATATACATATGGTTTTTAATACTTTAATAATGTACAATTTAATAGTTCAGCCATGATGATGTAATAAGATTACTACATGGATTCATGTCAACTTTTCTTTCTTAGATTTGTTTGTTGGTTTGTTTGTTTTTTGAGGGTTGTAAACTTGCTTGATAGTTTACCTGGTACCTTTTTTCAGATTTTAAAACTGGCTGTGATTTGCTTGATAATTCTTTAAAGTTAATAAACAATTTGGCCAGTTTCATATTTATAAGGCAAAACTAATGTCTGTTACTCTAATCTTAAAATTTTTCTGTAAAGATCTAATAATATTTTATCTTTGACCTCTATTACAAAAAATAAAAAAAAGATATTAGGACTTCTCTATGAACATAAAAAATATACAATTAATATACAATACATAATATAAAAAATATACAATTTAATACTTCAGCTATGATAGAATATGATCAATATTTGAAGTGCCCTCTCCTCTTTTTTGTGTTCTGTGTCATTCACTAATTTTGTTTACGACTTGCATATATTATATTATAATTTTCTATGAATGATATTTATAGTGGGCGAAAAAGTGTTCAACACGTCATGTTTTTTTTTTTCTGTGAATAATATGTTCAAAGGAGCTGCTGTATGGAATTGAGCAAGATTTTGCTAAAAATTTAAACAGTACAAACATAAAAAACAAACATAACAAAACAAAAAAGATTTGTAAAAATGTGTTATGTGTTACAATAGAATGACACTAGGAGAAAGTGCTGATCTACTGAAATGTATTTAATATTTTATATAAAATACTTTTATGGTGACAGTTTAAAGACACCTCTCATATGGAGAATGTGCATTGCTTCAGTGTGATGTTTTACTCAGACTTCAACAGAGTTTAAAATCTTGATAATTCTGTGGGTTTTGTATATCAAAAGTGACCTTTATTTTGTATTTTATATTGGATTCAAGTCAGGGGATTGGCTGGGCCATTCTACAGCTTTATTTCCTTTCCCTGAAAGCATTTGAGAGTTTCATTAACAGTGTTTTGGATTATATACTTGCTGAAATGACCCCTATGATTTAGATGTTGGACTAAAGCAGTTCATATTATTTTACAATTAGGAAGGGCAGAGGGTTGCTGAACTACTGAGAGATTTCAACTGCTGTCTGGGCTTTCACTGCCTTTCTACATCTCCTTTTTTCATGTGTTCAACACCCTTTCTCTGTGTCGTTTCATTTTTATAACACAAAACTTAATTTATAAACTAATTAGATTTATTTTGGTGATGTGTTCAATACTTGTTTGCCCCATTGTACTTCATAATAATAATAATCATCTGGTACAATGCATGTGAAAATGCAGTACTTGGTAAAAACATGGTAAAATTGAATGCATGTTTTTTTTTTCTTGTAAATTTGTATTGGTTTGGATAAGTTTAGCATAGGTTGTGTGTTACTTTTAAATCCTACCTGGTGGCAAAAAAAGTAACATTAACCTACATTATGCAGAAGAAAATGTCTTCACAGTGTAACGGGGAAAAAAAATCAATAAAACAGTCAGTCAGTCTCAGTCTTGCTCCTCTGACCTCAAATGCAGTCGCTTTATACTCAAAAGCAACTATTAATGTTTGAAAAAGATAATAAAAGCCATTGAAAGAGGCATGTGGATGATAATAGTAGAGAGCAGCTTGTGCGCTGGGGAAGAAATGAGATCTCGCCGGAGCTTCGAGATGACAAACTGTGCCAATACAGAGTGAAGTTAGAGGAGACCAAGAGCGAAGCTGCCATATTTAGGCCTTTGATTCCGTAAGTGACGTACATTGTCTGTCTTTGGCCCGAGAGTCTGAGACGTCTCAGCATGGAGAGGAAGATCTCAGCGATACGGCTTTCTCTTGCATAATGTTTTTGTTTGGTCCTGGCAGTCTGCGCAAAACACTTCCAACGCTTTTGTGCAATGCATCGGGGGACATTCAGCTTCATTACTACACTGTCTCATTTGCTTTAACGGCGAGATGAAAGCCTTAAAATCAAAGCAGCAGAATTGTGACAGAAAAAAAAAAAGATGGCGGGTTGGTTTAGTTGTGCGTGTGTGTTCGTGCTGCAGGCGGAAGAGTAGATGGAGGTGGAAATCACGCTGGAAAACTGTTCAGCCTAGCTAATTAACCTCTCTCCTTCCTAACACACACACATTCTCAAAGACACTAACTCTGATGTATTCTGACCTACTAAAGATGTCACTGGAGCCCATAGGCAGTCGCTGCACGCTTGTGTGGGAAAGCTTTCTGCTGGAACTGCTGCCTGTTGTAATACACCATTAGGAAATGAAGTATTTGTTAAATAGCGCTTAAATCAAACAGGGAGTGTGTGCCGGTGCCTGCACCTTATCTTCCAGTGCCCTTTTTCAGCTGTGCTATGCTTGAGAAGATAAAATAGCTTATGGCTAATTACAAGTAAAGGTTCTTTTCAGTTGTTTTGTCAACAGTGTGAATAGAGCATGAGATTTGGCTTTGGACTTTTTTTAGGAGTGAAATGGATGGTGATGAATTGAAGCTGCCAGTCAATGAGAAAAATACTATGTGCATTATGTACAATACATTAGGCCCGCCACAATATTTATTTTTGTTGTACAATATATTGCACCAAAATGCATTGTGATAACTGATGAACCATATTTTTGTCATTTTAAGACCATTTTATGCCACTCGTAATGATGCCAGAATGACAATATAACACTCTGTTAAAATAGTTGGGTTAAAAATAGCCCAACATATAACCCAACTATAGGTTATTATAGCACCTTCCCAACTATGGGTTATTTTATACCAAAGCATTGGGTTATATAAATTTAACCCAATGCATTGAGCTCATTCTGAAAACGTAGTCCTGTGGATGTTCACGGATACCACTGATTTCTGGAACCGCTCTTCTCCATACTCGGACGCGGTCATCGTCATTGTGGTTAGCTCCTCTCTGCATCACAAGTCTGCCGACGTACACGACGAGCTAACTGGACAAACTGGTAACAGCCGGAAAGGCTTCCACACGGAGGTAAGAGGTTAGCTGGTAAGCGTGAAAAGGAATGTCGTCATACCGTCACGTATTGTTCGCTTAAAAAATTAAATGCAGCCATACGTACCTTAGGCTACATAATTTGCGGTCTCCAGAAACGTCCACGGGACTACACTTTTAGAATGAGCCTGGGTTGCAACCACCATTTCAGTTCATTTAACTGATGGATCAATGTGAATTGCTGTGATGGACAATGACAAAGTGTTTAGACTTCTTGTTATTGTATTTACAGGGATAATTCACTCAAAAATGTATTTTAAACAAAACAAGATATTCTGAAGAATTGGTAAAAAGCAGCTATTGACTTCCTTAGTACGAACAAAAAAATACTATGGAAGTTATTTCCTGTTTATTTCAACATGATTCGATATATATGTTCAACAGAACAAAGAAACTCAGTGAAGAATTAATAAATCATGACATAATACTTATTTTTGGGTAAACTGTCCCTTTATGTACAGTTTTATAACACTGTCATTTTGTTACAATTTCATATTTACACTGGATTATGTAACCCACAGCTTTGGCCCATAAATCAGCTTTTGCTTGGCCCACTTGCCACAGTGTATTATAGCACATGACTGGATCAAGTCTGGCTTCCAGACAAAGGCCAAACAAGGACTATATCTGGATCAAGTCTCAGTTAAGTTAATAGCCCATAACTGAGCCTGAACTGGGCCAGATATGTCAAGACTGCAATGAAATTGATAAACCTATGAACCATTGCGCTTTAGGCGTGCTATGGATGTGCTTTTTCTCAAAGCAACCTGATTGGTAGATTTTTTTTTTTTATTTGAAAATAATAAAAATGTATTTTAAATGTGGGCTACATGGCCCACATATCAATTATCAATTATTAACATCTGGAAAAAAATCCTACATTTTACATCTGGCCCACATATCAATTATTAACATCTGGGCCAAATACTACAATTTACATCTGGCACACATATAAATTATTACATCTGGGCAAAATACTACATTTTATTTCTGTCCCACATATCAATTATTACCATCTGGGCCAAATACTACATTTTACCTCTGGCACACATATAAATTATTAACATCTGTGCCAAATACTACATTTTAAATCTGACACACATATAAATTATTAACATCTGGGCCAAATACTACAATTTACCTCTGGCACACATATCAATTATTACATCTGGGCAAAATACTACATTTTATTTCTGGCCCACATATCAATTTTTACCATCTGGGCCAAATACTACATTTTACATCCGGCCCACATATAGATTATTAACATCTGGGCCAAATACTCCATTTTATATCTGGCACACATATCAATTATTAACATCTGGGCCAAATACTACATTTTACATCTGGCACACATATCAATTATTACCATCTGGGCCAAATACTGCATTTTACATCTGGCCCACATATCGATTATTACCATCTGGGCCAAATACTACATTTTACATCTGGCACACATATCGATTATTACCATCTGGGCCAAATACTCCATTTTATTTCTGGCCCACATTTCAATTATTAACATCTGGGCCAAATACTACATTTTACATCTGGCCCACATATCGATTATTAACATCTGTGCCAAATACTACATTTTACATCTGGCACACATATCGATTATTAACATCTGGGCCAAATATTCCATTTTATATCTGACCCACATATCGATTATTAACATCTGGGCCAAATATTCCATTTTATATCTGACCCACATGTCAATTATTAACATCTGGGCCAAATACTACATTTTACAACTGGCCCAAGTATTGTACAAGGCATGTAATCTACTTTTACGTCAGAAATTAATTCAAATAGATATCTAACAACAGTGTCAAAACCACTTCCAAACATTTTTTTTTCAAAAATAATGTTTGTTTTTTTTTTCTTGCCAATGTTAGTTTTGATGTCGTTTTGAAATGAAGGTAGTCGATTTACATCCAATCGATTAGCGTTTTTGACATGTTTTATCTTATATTGTTTTGCCATCATTGTGGGAAGTAGCAAATGACAGAAAAAGAAACTTCCTTAATAGTATAACTCTAGATCAAAAACAGAAATAAAGTAATACTCCACTGCTTCCAAATCTACTCCTACAGCTCCTCTATTCTGTGTCAAACGTTTCTGTTGCCAAAAGGGTGTACGTGTCAGCTGGGATTGGGCTTGTTTGCCTGTGATGTAAAGACTCAGGAATAGTTTTTCAATTGCTCTCTTTCTAAATCACTTCAGACAGAGCAGAAGCACAAAACACTAAATCCTCTACAACCTATCAAACACTCTTCAACCACCCGAGTCTCACATGCAGAGCAGGACCACTCTAAACACATTAAAGACAGTTTAACAGTGCCATCATCCACAGTCAGGGTCCATGAAATGCTCAAATATCTCAAAAGTCAGCCCAACCAGGCAGGTAAAAGGGTGATCCAAAAAAGAGAAGATAAACATGCAGAGGTCATGCACATGGCAAACAAACAGATCAATGGTGATGGAAAACACTTGGTAAGGCATTGAAACTGGCAGTATTCTGCAGTGTGTGTGGTTGGTGTGGCCAGGTTGTGTGTGTACTGTAGAAGCTAGTGATGGTGCTTTTGAAACATTGCTTCATAAAGCTTTGAAACCTTTACATATATATATATATATATATATATATATATATATATATATATATATATATATATATATATATATATATATATATATATATATATATATTTATTTATTTATTTTTTTTTTTTATTCAGTTGTTCAGAGCATGTTTCAGATGACATGGTTACTTGATTTCAGTGAACAGCTTTTGCTACTGTTTCAAGACATTTTGATAATTCAATGGTTCTCTGTTTGACAGTTTAGTTAGTGGCAAAACACTGAACTGGTTAGTTTTTACCTGATCTAGAATCAGTTTTACAAGTTTGTAAATAGTTTGTTAAGATATTTGTAAAATTAAAATTTTAACCCTAACCCTAAAACGAAGTTTAATAGACATAGGACATTTAAATATGCTTAAACCTTCTTCAAAGCCTAAAATTAAAACTAAATATCACAAATTGAATAAAACTGGAATTAATAAACATCTAATTGGACAAAAAAGTATTTTATGTTGTTTAATTATTGTTTTATAAATCATTATCATTGGTTCATGTAATGTAATGTAATAATGTAATGTAATGTGTGTATTTATATAGCGCGTTCATTGTGTATGGCCGTACACCCAAAGCGCTTCACAATTATGAGGGGGGTCTCTTCACACCACCACCAGTGTGCAGCATCCACTTGGATGATGCGACGGCTGCCACAGGACAACAGCGCCAGTGCGCTCACCACACACCAGCTATTGGTGGAGTGGAGAGACAGTGAAAGAGCCAATTCGGTGGATGGGGATGATTGGGAGGCCATGATCGTAAGGGCAGATAGGGACACCGGGGTTACACTCCTACTCTTTACGAGAAGTACCATGGGATTTGATGACCACAGAGAGTCAGGACCTCGGTTTAATGTCTCATCCGAAAGACGGCGCCCACTGACAGTATAGTGTCCCCTTCACTTTACTGGGGCATTAGGACTCACACAGACCACAGGTTGAGCACCCCCTGCTGGCCTCACATTCATTGCAAACTGTTGCGCGCCACTATGTTTATTTGAAATGGAGATGTTTTGTATAACATTTTAATGCATTTAAAATCTATATTAAACCATGTGGCCATTTATCATCTGGGCCCAGATTTTCTAAAAAAAAAATTTACTGGATCAAATTGGTTCAGATTTTGGAAATCCCATGTTTTGATATCCATGATTAACTGATCTGTCTTTTATGACAATTTTCTTTTAAAGAAACATTGGGTTGGATTACTGTGATCCAAATACCAAACTTTAAGATTACCAAATCTTGCAGAGCCCTAAATGGAACCTAAAGTGCAGCCTACTTGCTTAGCAAAGAACAACAGGTAGGCAAAATACCAGTGGCCACAAGCAGCCATTGTTTGTTTTAATGGTCAGAAACATTGCAATCAACAAACATTTGACATTTTTTAGTTTGTTCTATAACACAATACTGCCCTGATCTATTTTGTTGTTGTTGTTGTTGTTGTTGTTTACCATAGCTGATTAGATATAACTTGCTTCATTTAGACTTTAAATATGAAGGAATTTATATATCATCAGTAACCTTTAAGTTTGTGATCATTAATTTTAAAAAAATACAACTTTTTTTTATTTTATTTGGTCAATTTAGTTAAAAAAAATCACAACTGAGTTCACTCTTCTGATGAGATCAGGATAATCCTATTTTGTATTGATCTTTTTGATCAAATGGATCCCAATCTGAGTTTTGAATAACCCAAAGGGAAGGTTTCATCCAAACCAATTGTGAGATTGGATTACATGGTCTGATCACTCTGTTACTTTTAAAAAACCCATTTCCAAAATTTGATCCAATCGGTGATCCAAACAAACAAAAATCCCAAAATCCCAAATCCCAGTGATCCCACTGGATTACTTTAAAAAACTGGGCCCTGATGATTATTATTAAAATTACTATAAAAATAATAAAACCAATACATTTAAATAAATATTATTAATATATTTTATAAAATATATAATAATTATATTTAATTATATTATATATCATTTTCATACACAGTAGCTTAATAATACTAATTATACAAAACAGAATTACAATAGTAGTAGTAGTAATAATAATAATAATAATAATAATAATAATAATAATAATAATAATAATAATAACAATAATAATAATTATAATAATAATAACAATAATAATGATAAAAAAATAATAATAATAATTATTATTATTATTACTATTATTATTATTATTATTATTATTATTATTATTATTATCTCGTTTTATCATGTTCATTTTCATGAACTGGTCTTTTGACAGATAATGATCTTGAAATTTTTAATCTAATTTACTTTTTTTCATCTTTTGGGTGGTCTGTTCTCTCCAGCTTTTTTCAAAGATTCAATGCAGTCTGTCAACATCCTGCAAGCTTGTGTTTAAAACAAGAAGAAAAAAAATCTTTCAGCAGCTCCTTAGACCCTGAATTATTTGATTTCACCAGTCCATTAAACACGAATTGCAGAGCTATTTATCACTTGCTGAGAACGGTAACAGGCACTTCATCTCAATGAGCAGCTTTAGATCAGATGTCATCAGCAGCTTCCTGACCCGTACAATAACTAACCAGCAGCAGCGGGTCACTTCAGACTAAACCTGCTTAACTCAAATGTGCAAAATTGTTTGTTTGTTTGTTTGTTTGTTTGTTTGCTTTTTATTTATTTGTTATGTATTTATTCATTGCTTTATTTTATTTGTTTGATTGTTTGTTAGTCCTTTCTTTGAGTGTGTCTTTTTGTTTGTTAATTTTTTGACTGTTTCTGTTTATTTCTTTCTATTAGTTTATTTTTTCTTTATTTTAGTTTGGTTTTTGTTTGTTCATTAGTGTGTTTATATTTTTGTTTGTTTATTTATCTTAGAGTAATTATTTTATTTTATTTGTTTGTTTAATTGTTTGTTAGTTATTTCTTTCTGTGTGTCAGCTTGTTTCATTTTGTTTCTGTGTTTGATTTAATTTTGTGTATTTATTTATTTATTTATTTATTTATTTATTTATTTATTTATTTATTTTATTTTTTTATTTTAAGTCATTGCTTTATTTCATTTGTTTGTTTAATTGTTAATTCATTATTTGAGTGTTTGTGTGTTTTGTTTTTGACTGATTGCTTTTTAATTCTATATTAAAGTAAATGTTTGCGCATTTGTTTTTATTTATTTGTTTTCTTTATCTTTTTGAGTCATTTCTTTATTTATGCTTCTGTGTGTTTATTTCTTTGTTTTTTTATGTATTTATTTGAGTCATTGCTTTATTTATGTTTCTTTTTTTAATTGTTTGTTAGTTCTTCCTTTATGTGTTTTTGTCTGTTTGTTATTTAACTTTCTGACAGCTTAATTTTTATTTCTGTATTTAAGTACATTTTTCTTTAATTGTTTTAGCTTGCTTGTTTTTATTTATTTATTTATTTATTTATTTATTTATTTATTTATTTATTTATTTATTTGAGTTATTGCTTTATTTTATTGCTTTGTTTAATTGTTTGTTAGTCTCTTTTTTGAGTTATTTTTTGTTTGTTTTGTTTTTGACTGATGGCTTTTTGGTTCTATATAATAAAGTAATTTTTTGCTTGTTTGTTTTTATTTCTTTTTAACTATTTATTTAATTGAGGCATTGCTTTATTTTATTTGTTTGTTTGATTGTTTGTTAGTTTTTCCTTTGAGTGTTTCTTTTTTGGTTTTGTTTTCTTTTTTACCTTTTTACCTTTTGGACTGCTCAATATTTATTTCTATATTTAAGTTTGATTGTTTACTTAATTAATTAATTAATTAATTTATTTATTTATTTATTTATTTATTTATTTGATTCATTGCTTTATTTGTTTGTTAGAAAATGCAAGAAAATGAATAAATGAATGAATGAATGAATAACCATTATTTTCATTAATTCAGCATTAAAATATTCTGTGTACAATAATAACAGCTAGCTCATTCCTTATTGGCCCAAAACTAAAAAAGCCCAGGGGCTTCATTGTTTCTCCTCAACAAGTCAGATGATTAAAGGTCCCCCTCAAGTTCACAGCACAACTCAAGCTTAAATACAGAGGATCGAGGGTTTTGTTCATTACAATAGTGCAAGCTTAACTAATAACTATTGTGATAATAGAATCTATACAAAGTGTATTAAGACAGTAAGTACGTGTAAACTGCACCCAGTGCTCTGTTTTCCTCAGAGTGATGTATAGCTGCAATTTAATGATGAGATACTGGGTCCAATTTGCTGTTTTTATTACTTTTTCTTTTTCTGCTCACAGGCTGAAACAGTGATACAGATATCTCCTATACACTTTTACTATATCATAGTGTTTGATTAACATCTAATTAACTTGTGATGTGTTCAGACAGTATGAAGGCTGTGTGCGTATCTATATTTAACCAGTTCACACTACAGCTAATGAGAATCCTCATATCAGAGATCAAGTGTCTGTAATAAATGTGCTTTCTAACACCATATCCTAAGTGTTTTCTTTCTTTCTTTCTTTCTTTCTTTCTTTCTTTCTTTCTTTCTTTCTTTCTTTCTTTCTTTCTTTCTTTCTTTCTTTCTTTCTTTCTTTCTTTCAGTGTTTTTATTGTTATTAGAATTTAGTTGTTTGTTTTAATGCTTGCTAATCTGCTCTCTTTTCATCTTTGTTTTGTGTTTGGTTCTTAGTTTGTTTTGTTTTTTAGTCATTTATTGTATGTGTGTGCTCGTTTGTTTGTTTGTTTGTTTGTTTTTCATTTGTTTGAGTGTTATTTTGCCCTGTTTGGTTGCATAGTTTTTGTTTTAATCCTTGTGCACTGTTCAAATTTACAAACCTTTTGTTATGTTTGGGATTAAAACATTCAGTAAATTAAACTGCTGTAAAAATGCATTACAATTATTATTATTATTTTTTTTTGCTTAAATCTTAATCAACCTCTTTAGTGCTGATCAAAACTACTAAATGTTTTTAAAAATTACAGGATTGTTTAATTCTTTAATTGCCAAATTCATAAATGATGTCACGGATTTGGTGAAAAAAAAAAACACACAAAAATATGTATTTTCAATATAAAAAGTAATTGTGGACTGGATTTTAAAAAACTTTATCACTGTATTGTTTTGACCGTGTGAAATAACATTGCCTTTGATTCATTGCTGGTTTTTGTACAGTATACGTTTTACAATTTTTCCCCTAATTTACTGTTGGTGGCTGATTTTGCCAAATTGACTTCTATTATTACCACATTTTAGGATTGTAAAACCATTACACCATCATGCAATTTGATTGTTGGTGGTTTTCCTGTTGGGAAGAGGTCAAATATGTAGTTTTTACTGTTGATCATCACTTGGCACCATTAAGTCTTTAGATAAGCTCTTGCAAAAAAAAAAAAAAAAAGGATTTTATATGTAGAAATATGAAGTATAACAGAACATTAAATTGTGTGCATGTGTGTCTGTAAGTGTGTGAGAATGGGATAATGACCTTTGCGCACTTACCTTGATGCGTCTGAAAAAAATCTAAATATGCACATCAGCTCTCAGAGCTATATGGAGTAAACGAAAAAAAAGACTGTATTTATGCGTTTTTTCTTTCTTTTTGCTTTGTGTTTTAAAGTATTATGTTTCTCTTTTTGTTTGATATTTTCTTTTTATTCATTTATTAATTTATTTATTTTTTGTCAAATGTATTTATTTATAGTACTTTTTTGTTAATTTGTTTCTTTGATAATTCGAAATTATTGTTTTGTCTGATAAAAATAACGCAAAAAATTTATGTGTTGACTGTAAACAAAATAAATTTAGTAATGTTCAAATTAATTTGTTTGTTTAAATTTAGCCAAAATGAATTGTTTACAACCACTTAACTTAAACAATTGTATTAAATCCAAGGAATCATCTTCGAATATTTTTTCAGTGTACAGTCTCTTTCTTTTTCTTTCTCTCTTTCTTTCTCTCTTTCTTTCGTTCTTTCTGTCTTTCTTTCTTTCTTTCTTTTATTTTAATTTAGTAAGTTTGAAATTGTTTGCTTTTGTCTCGTTTCTTTAAGTTTGTTTTTGTTTGCATTATTTTTTGCTTATTTAAGTTTTGTAATTGTGTTTGTTGGTTTTGTTACTTGTCACTTTGTTTTTTTATTTGCTTCTTTGTTTCTTGTGCGTTTCTTTGAGTTAGTTTTTTGTTTGTTTTGTAATTTTTTTGCCTTTTTGAGTCTTCTTTTGTTTGTTCAAGTACTATTTTTTCATCTTCTCTTGCTTTGTTTTTTATTTTCCTTTTTTTGTAAATGTTTTTGTGTATTATTATTTGTTCATTTTTTGAGTATTATAAAATTTATTTTGTTTCTTGATTGTTTGCTGTTTTTTATTTGACATTTTTTGATTTTCCAAATATCTCCACAATATGCCACCATTACACTTTTCTATATCAGTCTATTTTATTAACTAATCAACATGCCATGTGCTCATACTGTACATATGAAGAAGGCTGCGTGTGTCTCTATATTTAACCACTTCACACTGCAGCTAACGAAAATCATCATAAGTCAAGACAAACAAGTGTCCACCGTGACTGCACTTTCTGACACCAGAGAGCAACTTCTAAGTGTTAAGAAAGTGAAAAGTGCAGATACAAAATAGAAATGCTGGTGTTATTGCCAGCGGACCCCATGATTAACAGAAGGAAAGTGCAAACATTAAGTTTCTTTTAGACGAGCTCATGGTGGCAGTCAGCCATGTGTTTCATTCACTTGCTAATTTGAAGCCCCTCTAGTGCTTAGTTCAAACACAAACACACACTTTCGTAATGTCTGCTCGATGGGCCCCGTGCGAGCTTGTTGATATTGTTCTGCTCTATTAACTCAATAATGATATATCATAAATCAGAGAAGCGATCGCCATGTTTTGTTTCCCCCTGGTAATTATTTCACCCAGCTCCCGAGATGTGTCTGAAAGCACAAATAGCTCTTCATGATGAGTCAATTACTTCAGCACAACACCCCACTCTCTCCAATATAAATGGACAATAAATAATATGCACATTACGCTGTTTTCTTGCAACAAATCACCTCGGAGGTGTAACTAATATCCAGGAACAGCACTGCATGATGGACATCATTGGAGCAAACATATCTGCCACTGTCTTTCTGTAAATGTAAGATATTACGATTCATTGCTTTCCGTCACGCACACTACATACAGCTTATACTGGTTTAATTGTGTTTTGCATATAATTTCTGGTCATTTAGAGCTAATATTAAGCTCATTAGGAGGTGAATAGCTTTCTCTTTTGTTTAAATGACATGCTAGGATCATCAAAATGACACATTACACTAAATTATGCTACAATGTTATCACCTTAAATCACTATAAGCACAATAAAGCACTAAAATTTGCTTAACGTACAGTATATGGCTTTTCCAATGTAGTAAACTTGCTTGGTAGCTCACCTGGTAGGGTTAAATTTAATAAGAAGAGCTTGTTACATTACTGTATTTTTACATAATTATAGTATAATGGTACAATGTTTACATTTTTTTATTTCATTTTTTTTTTTTTTTGGTCCGTTTAGTGTCAACCATTTAATTTTTATAACTGTGGGGATGAAACAATGTAATTACAAATTGTTACAGTCACAGTTGTTCCCCTTCGGATGGGGAACTTCAATGCTATCAGTGGATTTCTTTATTAATCCACGAATGGGGATTTCGTTTCAGAAAGCCACTCGTCTGAAAAATATATACATTTTTATAATTTTTATGAAAATTAAAAAGCCTTTAAATATTTTTCCCAGACACATTTAGCTGCTAGATGTTAGTCAGATAACGTTTATATGTTTCTTCTTAATGCCAACTGTGGAAATAATTATCGATAAGATGTGTTAGATAAGCTGTTGTTTGTTTAACGTTCCCTTCAAGCTCTGCTTCCTTCAGTTGCTTGACTCATTGCGGGTGCCCATGAAGCAGCCAGTGAGCGCCAGCATACAGATATTATGTACATCTCGGCATGTGAAAGTGTTTCTCTATATGTTTTTATTGAAGTTATTCACAATACTTATCCATCCACAAAGTTTGTAATGTATTCAAATGTTTACAAATACAAGTGCAGCCATTTAGAGCTTATTTCTGGATAATAATGTCGGAATTTACCAGTATTTTGGAAAGGATGCGTGAATGCTCTTTTCCAGCAAAAAATTCACAACATCTGTGCCTGTGTAAACGTCGCTTTTTTGAATGTATACCTGTAAACTCATTCTGGAAATTTTCCGGATATTTACCGATATCAGTGTGTGAAAGTGGCTAATAAGTAGACTTTTAGGTTGGGGTTAGGGTAAGTGTAAGTTGACATGTTCAACAAAGTTTCTTATAGTCAGTTAAATGTCTGTTAAAGGAAGTAGTATCAACAGATATTAAGCAGACAGTCTACTAAAGCTTGAATGAACCATCAAAATTAAGTGTTACCAATAACAACAATAATAATAATAATAATAATAATAATAATAATAATAATAATAATAATAATAATAATAAAACCTTCCCAAAACTTGTATGTCGTTGTTTTAATGTTCCCCTGTTGAACATTTAAGGTGAATTTATCGGTATCCATGTAAAATGAGTATTGGCATTAGGGTTGTGACGATGAGGAAATTTCCCCTCCGGTTAATCGACATGTGACAACATTGGTAATACCGGTATCACTGTGGGGGTTTCCTCTTTTCCTCTTTTCTTCTGCTTTTAAATAGCTTATAAATTATTAATAATTATTATACTTTCACTTTCAGTTTTGCAGGAATTGCCAACACCCGCTGCAAAAGAGCGCTATACACACTACACAGCGTACACTGGCAAGTTGACAAGACTGCTGAACTCCACGGGGCATTTGTTTTGTAATTTCCTTGTTGCGTTTGTGTTTAAAATACCTTTTATCTGGTTACATAATCTCCCTCAGAGATATTGCAGTTCAATAACGTGGTGCGCAGTATGACTATTGACCAACACCTCCCTGTAAGTTTACACACTGCATTGACTACAGCTCTGGTGTGTTTTAAATGACAGCGAGACAAGCTACATTTAGTTTTTATTGTACAATATACATTAAATCCCAGTACACAGAAAAAATATTTTTTTTTGAATGGCTTGCCTATTGGAGGCGTATATAACCGTTAAGCTTAGGCCAAGCATATTTTTTATTAATATTAAAACATAATTCATTTTATTAGAATTAATATAATTATTAGGCAACACAACTACACAATATTTGGCTCTGATTGCGTTTTTTCAGATATCCAACAGATAGACTTTTTGGCTCAAAGCCATTTATGCCTGTTAATTTTAGTGCTGTATTTTGATAGATTTCGCAAAGACTTCAGCTATTCTACAGTACCAGCCTCCGTTTTGCGACTTGACTTGTGTGGTGTCTGTATCAATGTCTAGATGACAGCGAGAGAGAGAGAGAGAGAGAGAGAGAGAGAGAGAGAGAGAGAGATAAGATCAGACCACAGATTCGATGTGTGGCCGCACGTCACAGTTACTTTACTGCAATTTTTTAATGTTGACTCATCTAAATTAACTTTTCATTTGATTAAAAGCCGAAATATTGCCAGACAGACGAAGCAACTTTCGGTTCTTGAAGAGAGCGTCTTTAGTGATAAAATACGCACACACACACACACAAGATAGACTTTTGTCGGCCTATGCATTATTGATTTTTTAACATTAAACGCATAATAATCAAGTGCAAAAAAGAACAGCTGAACTTCGGAAGAAGTGATTACTGCGGTTGCCAGGATGGTTGCTTTGTTTCTCTGCAGTTGATTTATTATGGCGCTGCATTGCTAAATCACTCTTGTATTAATTAAAAAAATAAGATTATTTATCATTAAACTTTGTAAGATGATGGTCTGATGGTATTGATTTTATCTACCCGCGACCCACCCATAGTTAAACATCAAGTCGGTTTCCTCCAGATGCTGCCACCTTTGTCAGGCAGTTTTCAGATTGCCTCAATTTCAGATTGCCTGAAAACAATTTCAGGTTCTCTTTTTGCATTTGGTTTGAACCCAAAATATTGCCAAACAGGCGCTTTTGCATTGCATTTTGACACTAGAGGTACTTTCACACCTGTGAATCGATTCAGTTGTTCCGAAACAGGGATTAAAATTGTTACAATGTGTGGAGAGGTAAGCATGATCGAATACCCAATAAAGGGGGAGAGCATGCTCAGAGCCCGGCGGCTAATCAGCAGGCCAATCCGAAATAATAAGCAACATAAAATAATTAAAAATAATTTTGGTGGATTAAAATAATTTTGGTGGATTGGTGTATATACACATATACACATAGATATACACATATATCTATGATCGGGAGTTTTCCTGGATGTTACTATGCATTTTTTTTAAATTATGAAAATGTTTATTTGACATCACTTTTCTACATTGATGATTCACTTATCGCACGGGCATTCCTGACAAAAAGCTTGTGTTTGTGTGTATGGAAATGTACTATTCACTCTCCCTGTTAAATTTGATCTAATCATGTGCTGAAATACAGCTCCTCTCCTGCTTTCACTTCTCATACTGACGGAGGGAGTGATTTGTTTGTGAATGAATCTCCGTTATGAACGACTCGTTCGCTAGCCGACAATAATACAAGTTTCTGGCAGTGCAGCATCTCTTTGTCATATTTCTTTTGCATTGTTTGCTGATTTATTCAACAAACCTAGCATAAACCGAGTGTTTAGTGCGAGTTGGTGTTACTTTGCCTTATGGTGAATGCAGTAAGTGACTATAGCTATTATCAATAACGTGACCTGTTTAGCACAAATTTCAAAACATACAAAAACGTAAAAAACTTAAAACTGAAATGTTCTGCCTTTGTGCTTTGTTTTCTTTGTTTTCTCGTTACTACACTCGTAGACAGCGCTAAAGTCGAGCATCTTCACGTAATAACACTGTCCTGACTAGTGCGGTTGAATGACATTTGTCCTGGGAGCACTGTACCAATGTGGCGGCGCTATTGACGCATGCTCAGGGTCCCTATGCGATATCTAGTGTATATATATCTGTGTCATAAATTGAGGAGCGGGGAAAGGAGGCGGGGTGGCGTGACAACGCGGGGAATCCTTCACAAACTGAGGAGCGATCACAAACCGAAAGTGGCGAGAGCGTCAAAGTAGCCTGAAGTCATTCATTTTTTAACGAGAACCGGCGGCGAGAAACAGCGGCGCGTCTTCATTGGCTATGACGCGGTTCGGCGGCAAGCAATCAGAATGAAGTAGTCCACTGCTTGAGCGGAATTCAGAGAACACAGACCTGTAAACTTTGGTTCCGACCACAGTTGTTCCCAAGAGTTTGATTATTGCGGTTCCTGGATTTTCAATTATTAAAAATCGCGACGACGTGGGGCCCCCTAATCACGCGGGGCCCCCCCGCGGTGCGTGGCTTGCGGGCCCGTCCGCTACGCCACTGCTCTCACCCTGCTCATAATTATCTCTTCGTATAGCCGTATACCTATTACATGTCCATAATACACTGTGATATAACCGGGCTTGGATTGTATCAGTTTCTCACTACAATCAATCCGCTCCAGAGTTCGTTTCAATCGAGCCGAGACCACCTCATTCAAGCGATCTCAGAGCGATTGTTTTGGCGCGGATCCGAGCACGATTGGTGGATTCACATATGCTGAACGAACCGCGCTAACTGGGCAAATGAGACAGGTTCCGAAACAAAAGTCTAGGTGTGAAAGCACCTTAAATCGTCCGGCATTCTCTTTCTGTAAATTCGACTCCTCTCGTTCTCCTCACGTGATAAATGAAATATGACGAATTGTAGCTATGTTCAGATTTTAATTATAGTGCATGCTCTCATTTTAAGTAAACTATTTAGAATTATATTTTCCAGTTAATTCAGATAAATATACAATAAAAAAAAAACTCAAAATAAAAAAATAAACTAATGTGGGGATGGTGTCATGGTGGAAAAGTGATGTCACTGTTGTTGCGTCTTAAAACCGGTGACATCATCAACACCATCTATCATGGCAAGCCTAATTAGCATTCAGTTTCCAACATCATTTTATTTTTATAATTTCTGTTCCACACTTTTTACCTTTTCTGTGTCTATTTTAGAGACCAGTAGATTTCTCCTTTTGTATTTCTACAAGAGAAAGAAAGTTTTGTTTGTTTATACCGACATAAGAACAAGCCTACAATGACAAATTTATCATTTCTGAGTGAAAATCCTTATTCAATTTCCCTCATGCACATGGGACTAATGCAGTGACTCTCATTCAGCGAGTGTCTCGAAGCGAGCTGCAGAAGTTCATCTTTAGTAAGATCTCAGTGGTAAAGAAAGGTGCCTGCTGTCTCTCAGCTCTAACTGAAAAGAATGGACCTGTGAAAGCAGACACTGCCACAGACAGCCTCATTTCCTCAGCTCTAATAGTGCTCAGGTGAATAATTGTGCTGATCGATGGCGATTCACTCCAGCCTGGGCTCAGTAAAATGGGTTAGATTTGGCTTTACTTCAACACAGAGAAAACGTTTTTCACTTAGAAGCAGTCTAAGCTTTTTCAAGTCATTTCCACACAATACACTCAGCACATTTTCCCACTTGGGAAGCTAATCTACTGGATTTTTTATATATTCCAGCAAGGGCTGTGGAATATGACGGTATATATTGTATGGACAAAATAAAAAGTATATCGTTACATGTGATGATCTATCGTTTATTTTGTGGCATCACAAAATACATTGTTCACATGCCATTACAAGGATGCAGACATAAACATGAATAAAAGCATCGTGAGAAATTGTGTCACAATCTTGAAAGTAAAATGCTTAAGTTTTGATTTTATTTAGCAATATATATATATATATATATATATATATATATATATATATATATATATATATATATATATATATATATATATATATATATATATATATATGTGTATTTTTTATGCCGGACAAAGTAAAAAAATTTTATGCTGAAAAAAGTGAAACTACTGTGTCTTTCATTTAAAGTAAACTTTTTATGTAGTTTATAATATTAATCTGTTTTATTCAATTTGCCTTAAAGCAGGGGTGTCCAAACTCGGTCCTGGAGGGCCGGTGTCCTGCAGATTTTAGCTCCAACTTGCCTCAACTCACCTGCTAGGATGTTTCTATAAAGCCTAGTATGAGCTTGATAAGCTAGCCCAGGTGTGCCTGATTGGGGTTTGAACTAAACTTTGCAGTTAAAATTAAAAAGATTAAAAAATTAACAAAATTAAAAGCATTACTTTCTCTCAAAAAGGTACTTCTTATGTGCCATTTTGTTTTATGTACTGTATGTGAGTTTGATCACCATCTTGCATGGCATTTATAGCCATTCTGAAAGCACCAGCAGATAGTTTACTTCAGATCTTGAAAATAAAATATCCAGCAATAACACAGCCTAATCTTTTGTATTTATTATAGTTTAGTCCAAAGTACAATTTTACTTTAATTTACATTTTAAGTTAGGCCAAAATAATTAATTTGTGGTCAAAAAAAAAAAAAAAAAAAAAAAACCTTAGAATGGTTGGAGTTTGCATGTTCTCCCTGTGTTGGCATGGGTTTCCTCTGGGTGCTTCTGTTTCCTCCACTGTCCAAACACTTGCTGTATAGGTGAATTAAATTGGCCATAGTTTATGAGTGTGTGAATGAGTGTGTATGGGTGTTTCCCAGTACAGCAGCTGGAAGGGCATTTGCTGTGTAAAATGCATGCTGGATAAGTTAGTGGTTTATTCCACTGTGGCGACCCCTGAGATAATAAAGGGACTTCCCTGAAGGAAAATGAATAAATTAATTAATTAATTTGGCTGTAACAAATTACTGTATTTTTTGCTCCAAATTAAACGTTTTACTAAAGTAAAAAAAAAAGAAAAAAAAGTATTTCTATAGGAAACAATATTTTTACTTTTTGTGAATGTTTTTTTTTTTATTTTTTTTTTACCTAAATAATTATTTTTGATTTAGATTCAGAAGTTTAAAGTTTGGAGTTAAATTAAACTTAAAAAAAAAAAATATATATATATATATATATATATATATTGCCGTAACAATTAGTTTTTTTTTTTGTTTAAAGTTGGTTAAATCCACCTAAAGCATCACACTGGCTTCAAGATCTGATGTTATATTTACACTTGGAAACATTCTGGTTCTGGTAAATTCTCATATGTTTGGCAATCCTTACTATCATATTTTTCTACTATAAGTGTACTTCCTGGGAAATAATGTGACTGGAATCTTTTTTTTTTTTTCCGTAATCCTCTTGTCTTTTCTTTCTCTGTCCAGAACCTCAAGCTTCTTCTATGTTAACCTACCATTGTAAGATAGCACAGCATTAACCCTGATCGTATCACCCATTACTGTTGTCACTCTATTTATCTATGTCTTTAATATTTTTATTTATTTTATTTTTTAAATAAAGCAGTTTTTTTTTAAATAGTATTATTGTTTTTGTAATGACTTTTTTTTTTACTATCTTTCTTTAGGCATTGTATTTAGGGTTTGTTAAAGTGGGGTTTTAAATGTGTAAAAAAATCTCTGTATAAACAATGTCATTTGTTCTTGGCATTAAAATAAAGAGGAAAAAAGTGTAATTGTTTTTCAGTGTGTAATTATTACTTTTGAAAAGAGTTTATTATCATTTATGTTATTTTCTACATTTCTATGCATATATTGCAGACTGTATACTTTAAAATGTTTAAAAAGTGTCCTTTAAATGTTGTCAATATTTAAACTATTAATTCATTGAATTTAGAGAAATGGTAACATTTTTCACAATATATACATACATACATTATATATATATATATATATATATATATATATATATATATATATATATATATATATATATATATATATATATATATATATATATATATTATTATTATTATTATTATTATTACTATTATTACTATTATTAAGACTTATTTCATAATATGAGATTTTAGTCATATCCCAAGCTTGATTGAAGCTAGATTTTTGCAGCAGATTACCTTCTGTTTGTTCAGAGTCGTTTTTGGGGGGACAGCTTAATTGTTTAATGTTCAACCCACTTACATTTGTAAAAATGATTAAGTTAGCTTATAGTCAATTTGAGTTGACATCATGAAGGATTTGTGTGTTACCCAGCATTTTATTTATTTATTTATTTTTTTTACAGTGAATTATATGAACAGTATCACACTTGTAGGTGATCACAGCCATGTTGACATAGAGCCATATTCCATATCTAATGATTTTCTATGGTGAACTGCTTCCTTCTGGCATGGATTCAGATCTCAAGCAGTCCATTTTAACAGCTTTGCAAAAGCCTTTGTTGCTAATTTGAAAACATCACTTTAGAACGAGTAACAAATGGATGCTAACTCTGATAGCACCACCCTAAATATGTGCAATTTATATCAGTTTATGAGAGCATATAATGCCATTGTCATCTGTTAATGATGCGTATGTATGTGGTACAGTATTGTTTGTTCTTTTCTCCCATTTAGCATCACAGGCTAATGAGCTAGCTGAATAAACAAAGTATTTTCTGTTATCTAGTTGCAGCCAGTAACAGGTTGTTTTCTGTTTGTTGACTGTGCTAATGATTGTAATATACTGGTCTTAGCAAGCAGATGGTGAGGTTCATAATTAATTGTGAGGAGGTGATTGATGGAGCTGTGTCAGTTTGTTTATGTTACGGGCTCTTGATGAGCATAATGTTGCCAGTGCTGTATATGTTACCATATGTTAGCAGCATGTTTAGGTCTAAATTAGCGTAGCGTCTTGTGGGTTTTGCATGAATCAACCACTGAAAGTCATAGGAAGGTCATTACCATTTTAGAAGCTAATATTTTGTAGTCATTTTTGTGTTTTGTTCGATCACATTTTTTTGACGTAGATGTAGATATAAAGTATAACTACTCATTGCTGAGTAATATTAATTAATAATTAAATGCTACTATATTGTTTGGGCTATTTAGGGTCAGTTACATGTAATTATGCTTATTCATACATTCACGTTCTTTTCGGCTTAGTCCCTTTATTAATCAGGGCTTGCCACAGTGGAATGAACCGCCAACTTATCCAGCATGTTTTAGGCAACGAATGCCCTACCAGCTGCAAGCCATCATTAAGAAACACACACACACACACACACACACACACACACACACACACACACACACACACACACACACACACACACGCACACACACACACACACACACACACACACACACACACATACACATTACAGACAATTTAGTCAATAGCTTCAACCCAATTTACTCAATTCACACATAGCACATGTGTTTGGACTTTGTGGGAATTGGGAGCTCTGAGAGGAAATCCACACAAACACGGAAGGAACATGCAAACTCCACACAGAATGCCACCTGATGCTCAAATTAGCAAGCAGCTTTGCTGTGAGGTAACAACACTACCCACTGTGTCAACGTGCTGCCCGTAGTTATGCATAATTAATTGTAAATATTATAGTAAGTCAATGGAGCGTGTAACTATGTCACCTTAAAATAAAGTGTTACCTTTATTTATATATAATGTGCACATGTAGTGTAATTCTAATCTTACTAAACTAAGTGAACCCACTTAAGGGGCCTTATGTAATAATATTTAAATTAAACATTTGTTACAGAGCACTCATTGTGTGCATATATGTTTCTACATGGTATTATATAAAAAAAGTACTTGCATCTGTAATAATTAATTTGCATAACTGCATATATAATTACACTTTAATTATAAAATAATTGCCCTACACCTTAACACACCCATAAACCTATACCAATACCACTAACCTGCTCCTAACCTTACCCGTATTTCACATCAGTAGCTCAAATACAATATAATTGTATACAATACATATTGTATAAACACAATATAAACACAAAAATTGCGTTGTACTTATTGTATAAAAGTACAAGATGAAGGGACTAGAGCTGTCGCTGGGATAATATATTTTTTAAAAGGTACACATTTGTAACTAAAGGGTCCTTTTTAATACCTCAAGGGTACATAGTACCTAAAAAGTACAAATGTGTACTACTTTTTTAATGTACTAATATGTACATATTGAGGTACCAATATGGACTCTTTAAGTACAAATGCGTACCTTTTGAAAAGCTACCAAAGAAAGGTCAGAATCTGAGAAAGTCAGAATTATTAACCCCCTTTGAATTTTTTGTTTCTTTTTTTAATATTTCCCAAACTGTGTTTAACAGAGCAAGGAAATTTTCACAGTATGTCTGATAATATTTTTTTCTTCTGAAGGAAGTCTTATTTGTTTTATTTCGGCTAGAATAAAAGCAGTGTTTAATTAAAAAAAAAAAAAAGTTATTAGCCCCTTAGAGCTATATATTGTTTAATACCATCGTTAAACAATAACTTGCCTAATTACCCTAACCTGCCTAGTTAACATAATTAACCAAGTTAAGCCTTTAAATGTCACTTTAAGCTGTATTGAAGTGTCTTGAAAAATATCTAGTCAAATGTTATTTACTGTCAACAAACAGTAACTTTAACTCTGGTACATTTGATTCTAAAGTTTAGCTAATTTCTTATACATTTAATTAACCTAAACTCTTAATTAATTTCATTTAATTGCAATAAACATGCTATTATGTGTCAAACATTACAATCAATTTACAGCAAAAAAAATTCTCTTAACATTGAGTTTTAAAGTAAGTTAACATACATTTTCTGTTTTAGTAATACTGTGGGGCGGCACGGTAGCTTGGTGGTTAGCACTCACAGCAAAGAAGGTTGCTGGTTCGAGTCCCAGCTTGGCCAGTTGGCATTTCTGTTTGGAGTTTGCATGTTCTCTCTGTGTTCACATGGGTTTCCTCTGTTTCTTCCCCCAAAAACATGCGGTATAAATAAACTAAAGAGTGTGTGTGTGTGTGTGTGAATGAGTGTTTATGGGTGTTTCCCAGTCCTGGGTTGCGGCTGGAAGGGCGTACACTGCATAAAAATTTTGCAGGAATAGTTGGTGGTTCATTCCACTGTGGCGACCCCTGAAAAATAAGGGACTAAGCTGTAGCAAAATGATTGAATTCATATTATTATTGCTATTGTTGTTGTTGTTGTTGAGCTTATACAAAGTAACCTTGGAACATGCCTATATGCAATACAGTTGCATTCAGCATAAGTTAGCCTTGTCAGTATGAATATTGTATATGTGTGTCCATTGCATTGAAAGCATACTGTATATTAACCGTATCTCTGTGATAAGAGGCAAATATGCATGCTTCAGTCTGCGATTGTTTAGAGGCAATACAGAGGATCACCACAGAGGTGAACGACATCCAAGGGCACTCACACAAAGAGTAATGAACCTAAAGGGCTTGCTAACGGCTAGCTATATTTTCAGTGTGTATGCAAACACGTGCTTCCAGACCTGCATGTGTGTGTATGTGTCGGAGGGGAAGTCACACTGTGGTTGACTGGGCAAATGGGCCAGCAGCTTCAGGAGAGACAGCTGATTCATACTGAGTGGCACTGGAGGAACAACTATTTATAGATGCATACACGCGTAAACCAACACCTCAGATATACCTGCACACACACTCACACACTCTGACACTGAGCAACTGAGTTCATGCAACTGCCTGAGCTGATGAAGTAATACTCTGCTGTCAGTACTCGGTTATATAATGCATGTATAGTTGAGATCAGAATTATTAGCCCCCCTGATTTATTAGCCCCCCAGTTTATATTTTCCCCCAATTTCTGTTTAACAGAAAGAAGATTTTTTTCAATACATTTCTAAACATAATAGTTTTAATAACTCATCTCTAATAACTGATTTATTTTGTCTTCGCCATGATGACAGTAAATAATATTTTAATAGATATTTTTCAAGACACTTCTATACAGCTTAAAGCGACATTTAAAGGCTTAACTAGGTTAATTAGGTTAACTGGGCAAGCTAGGGTAATTAGGCAAGGAATTGTATAACGATGGTTTGTTCTGTAGACTATCGGGGGGAAAAAATGCTTAAAGCGGCTAATAATTTGGTCCCAAAAAACGTTTTTTAAAAAAATTAAAAACTGTTTTTATTCTAGCCAAAATAAAACAAATAAGACTTTCTCCAGAAGAAAAAAATATTATCAAACATACTGTGAAAATTTCTTTGCTCTGTTAAACATAATTTGGGAAACATTTAAAAAATAAACAACAAATCAAAGGGGGACTAATAATTCTGACTTCAACTGTATATGTGTATGAGTTCATAGGTATATGTGTGTCGGCTGTGTACAGTGTGTGTCTGTATAGAGTTGAGGGCAAAATGATTGGTACTCCAGTGAATTTTTATTCTTTTTTAAATATTTATCAAGTGCTGTTTAATAGAGCAAGGAAATTTTCACCTTATTTCCTATAATATTTTTTCTGGAGAAAGTCTTAATTGTTTTAGTTTGCAAGGAATAAAAGCTGTTTAAATTTATTGTAACCATTTTTTGTGGTAATTTTAAGGCATTTTCCTGTCTGTATGAGTTATATCAATTATATAGAGATTTTATTTATTTATTTATTTATTTATTCATTCATTCATTCATTTATATATATATATATATATATATATATATATATATATATATATATATATATATATATATATATATATATATATATATATATATATATATATATATATGCATAATGAATTTGTAGTAATTTCCTAGACAAAATAAACTCACACAAGTTCCAAAACTAAAATCTTTCTGATTATAAACAAGAATAAAGTAAATGGCCAAATTAAATTGTTAAATTCAAAACAATGGAGAAGCAGATTGGTTTGACTGTAACATTACAAGGAAAATACCTCACGGCCGCATTGCTACATCATTTGCCATCGGTACGTGGTGAGGGGATCAGGCTGCAGGTGGGAGAGACTGCTGTATACAAGAGCCGAGCTGCCTTTGAGTGCTCTGAGGCAGGGGTGGGGCCGGTGGCATCACCTGCAGCTTGTGGAGAAGAGTAGGAACAGTGTAGTACAACTGTTTGATAAAGTAAGAGGAATTTGAACAGAATGATATAATTTTTTGGATATATGATCAAATTATATATATATATATATATATATATATATATATATATATATATATATATATATATATATATATATATATATATATATATATATATATATACTGTATATATTGGATATATGATCAAATACTAAGCAAATTACTCAGTTTGTCTTTTTATTCTCCAGAGAGATAAAGAAGGATGCTGATTGGGAAGAATTCAGATTGTAGATACAGTACACCAGACAAATACACACTCTGCCAGAATATAATAAGCATAGGAGTCTGCAAAAAACCTGCATGTTTTCCTCAATTTGTTTTTGTTCTACTCAAGAAAGTAAATTAATTAACATCTTTGATAACAAAGAGGTGTGTAAACTAATCCTTGAATAACTAAGTTTGTTTGTTTTTTTCATTTGAAAGACACTTTGATCACTTACAATGCATTCAGTGAGGAAATCTGTTGAATATACAATACACTGTTATACTGTACTGACACATATACAAATGTACAATGTATATTTAATCAATCAGAGTCAATCAGAAGAGCATATGTATGAGCTTAGTCTGTAAGCTCACTGCAGTCTCGTGTGAAAGGTGTACAATCAAATTATTTTTAGCAAGTTTATTTTCCCCCCTGATTTATAAGACATTTTTTTTATATCTAAAGCCATTTAAATTATATTCATGTCATGGTCTGAAATTAAATGTGCTTGTAATGCCACCAAATTGGACAAAACTGCCCTGCATATTCAAGATATACATCTGCATTTAAAAGTAAGTGGCTGTAGCAATTAGAGTACAATGTGAAAATGACTGAGGAGCATCATTTATGGCACCACATTACAACCATTTACAAGTCTGGGCATGTTGCATCAGGCACTGCATGTTTACACATTTCTATCAGAGATTTAATAGATTAGTTCACTGTAGGCTGAAACTTTAAATTCACTATGTTTTACTGACTCTGACTCTCTCATCATTAATAACAAATAAGACTAACATCATGGGCCAGCACATTTTGATGTCAACATAGGCTCATTCTGAAAGCGTAGACCTATATACATTTCTGGAGATTGCAAATTATGTAGCCAGAAGTACATACTGTATGGCTGCATTTTTTTTTTTTAAATGAACTCTATGGGGCAGTATGACGCCCTTTTTGTGCTTGCTGACCACTTACCTCCATGTGGATGGCTTTCCTGCTGTTACCAGTTTGTCCATTTAGCTCAGCATGTATGTCAGCGGACTTGAGATGCAGATAGGAGTTGACCACCATGATGGGGTTCAAGTCCAGTGAAGAACGGTTCTAGAAAGTTGATTAGACACACACACACACACACACACACACACACACACACACACAAACAAAAAAGATGAATATAATAAGCAAATAGATAACAGGGTGAGAATGTGGTAAAATCTGAAAACGTAGCAAAAATCATGCTAGGGCTTTTGTTTTTTTTTATTTTTTGAACTATCGGTTGGGTTTTATGAATGTGGGTGGGCGGGTCAGTCTGTGCTTTAAAGGAGAAGGGGGGGGGGGTCAATCGGTCAGTCAGTCAGTCAACAGCGGCCTCTGGTGTATGTACGCAAGAACAGCAGGCGCAAATGGCACTTGTGAGAAAAATGTGAGATTTGAAAAAGTGTACACATCGGCCTCTGGTAGCCAAAAAATGCCAAAAACTGCAAAAAAAAAAAAAAAACATACCTCCTGGGATGTTTTTGGTGCTCTCCAGAAATATATAAAGCGGTACGTTTTCAGAATGACCCTAGGTTGTTTGATGTTCTGTTTCTCTAAACATAAAACATTTTCATTTTCTTGTCGGTTTAATCCCTTTAATAATTCGGGGTCGCCACAGTGGAATGAACCAACTTATCCAGCAAGTTTTTTTTTTTATTTCCAGCCACAACCCATCTCTGGGAAACATCCACACACACACTCATACACTACGGACAATTTAGCCTATCCAATTCACCTGTACCACATGTCTTTGGACTGTGGGGGAAACCAGAGCACTCGGAGGAAACCCACGCGAAGGCAGGGAGAACATGCAAACTCCACACAGAAATGCCAACTGAACCGAGGTTTGAACCAGCGACCCAGCGACCATCTTGCTGTGAGGCGACAGCACTACCTACTGCGCCACTGCCTCACCATAAAACATTTTTATATGTGTTTTGTTAATCTACTTTAATAATCTTACTTACAGTTGAAACTATAGATTTGTGTCACAATACTGCAGCTCTACCCTGTAATCATTTTTAGTGTATAATTTTCATGCAATAGCACGGGACTTCTGATTAACTGTCATGCCATTATAAAATCTAAGATCTGGTTTAAAATAAATGGTTATCATTACGTGATTGAAATATGAAATAAAGTGGGTGTCACAACAGCATTAAATTCTATTGTTCCATGCCATGTCTTTAAAAGTTTAAAAAAATTAAATTACCATAGTATTTTCAATAGAGTTTCTGCGCTTGCCTGCTACCCCTCATGATACTTGTATTCAAATAACCTTTAATCTTACTCTTGAACAACTAAATTAATGCTTAAGTTTATTTAACTGACTATATTTATATTCAATTACACCATCAATGCTGTAAAAGGAACCTTACAAAATTGAAAACAGTCACACCAGGTTTTAAGATGCTTTTTATTAAACATCATATTTAGATTTCCAGGGGTATATACATTTAACCCATTATTTCATTATATTTATTTATATGTTACAAACAGGTATTCTCTCAGAAATAAAGGTAAACGAGTTGTCACTGGGGTTGTACCTTTTCATAATGTACAAACTTGTAGCTAAAAGATCCATCATAATATCTTAAGGGTACATATTAGTACCTAAAAAGTACAGTGTCCCTCTTAAATTTTTAGGTACTATACATTTGAGGCACCAGTTGTGGACCCTTTAAGTACAAATGTGTACATTATGAAAAGGTACAACCCCAGTGACAACTCGTTTACCTTTATTTCTGAGAGTGTTCCTGTTTGTAACATATTAATCAATATAATGAAATAATTGGTTAAATGTATACATCCCTGGAAATCTAAATATGATGTTTAATGAAAAGCATCTTAAAACCTTCTGATCCTGATAGAAATTAATAGTTATTGCATTCCCTGAGAACTGAACCCCTGTTTATGCTGTTCCTACTATAGCATCATGTTCTGCTGTTTAAAAATCATATAAGTGACTTGCTCATCGTTATCTATTTAGTTTTGCCATGCATCTGCAATTCACCTTTATTCCATGCAGTCTCCAGTACACTCACACACACACACACACATGCAGCAAAGCAAGGTAGCCTGACCAGAGTGTGATTTGTAGGCTACTTTGATGCATGTATTTACTCATCCTGGGGATCAGAGCTGCAGTACGGCCAGCCAGAGATTTCTGTATCCATGGCAGCCTCAGAGTGAACCCTTTATCATCTCGGCACACACATGCACACACGGTGCACACACCACATGCAGGGGTGTTAAACTTTCTATGGCTTTATCCATCCAGCCCAGAAGGCTTGCTATGAGAGCCATCCATCCACCCACACATACAGTCTCACTCACATTATAACCATGACCGAAAGTAGGATTGTCATGTGTTGCATGAAGTGACATAATCTCTGTAATGTGGATGTTACACATAAAACGGCGTTGTCTGGTAAGGTTTAGTCACTTTTAGTTTGTACAGTTTAAACAATGAGTTATTACTGAGATGTAACATTTATTTTATGCAGTTAATCATTTTCAGTGAATCATTTTGCATTAGAGGGCTATTAATGGTTTAATTGTAGGATTTAACAAATGCTTAGATGTTAGTAACCAAAAGAAATGCATGTGCTCATGCCAATAGCCAGTTAACCCTCTGGTACTGAAAGGGTTTTGTGGAGAAGTGTTGACATTTTTGGCTTTTGTGCTTTTTTTCAACACAGGCTCTGACCCCTGTATACATTTCTGGAGAGCGCAAATTATGTAGCCAGAGCTACGTATGGCTGCATTTCATCTTTAAAACGAAGGCTATGGTATGACGCCGCAAACTGTTTCTATTCGCGCTACCAGTTGCTGCTTTTCTCCATGCGGATAGCTTTTCTGCTGTTACCAGTTTGCCCAGTGGCTTGCCGCGTATGTTGGTGGACTTGTGACACTGAGCAGAGTTGACTGTGATGATGTGGTTTGAGTCAAAAAACGCTCCAGAAAACAGGTAAAACACAAACAAAAGGCAACAAATAAAATAAAAAAGTAAATAACAGGGTGAGAATGTGGTAAGATCTGAAAACGTGGTAAAAATCTGCCGGCCGTGAGGGCTTTTTTTTTTTCTAGATTGCATTTGAAAACACTGTCGGTTGGGTTTAGGGAAGCAGATGATCAGGTGAATTGATGCTTTTGAAAAACTATCGGTTGGGTTTAGGGTAGTGGATGGGTTGGGGGGTTAGTCGGTCAGTCCTAGGTTATTATAGTTAACGAAAACAAACAAAAAAAAACTAAAACTTTAACGTAAAATAATTTTCGTAACTGAAATTAAAATAACAAGAGTTTTTTTTTTTTTTTTTAAACTAGAACTAACTGTAACTATTGTGTAGATACAAAACTCTCTGAAACTAACTAAAATTATAGCAAAAACCTCATTTGTTTACATATTTATAAATGTGTTTATTGCATAATCTTCCTGTAAGCCTTTTAGAAGTAAATATAATTTGCGCTACAGGTGTTTGACCCTTTCGCACCTCAGAATCTGTAGTCCTGCTGCCATTGACCAGATCGAACCGGTTCTCCTCCAGTCATCCTCGCTGATGCTCCTTTAACAAAAATGAGTTGACATGACAGCAGCACAGTGACAGCATGAAATACAGACAATTTAAACTATTACTTTAACGCATTTGTGTCCAATAATGTTTTTTTTATTCTGTATCGCGATCGCGAACAAATCTTTTTAACCGGATCTACTAAGTGAACCGGTTCAGCAAATCGAACTGAATCATTTGAAAGAACTCGCGTCTCCATAAAGCACTTATCCACGAACTACTTACTTTTTAACAAGCCTAATACCCCCTCTGACTCTTAATAATCCAAGAACAGTAATGTTACATTGAGAAGCGGTGAACCGATAATACTGCGCATGCGTGATTCAGTGAATCAAACACAAACAGTACAGCCTGCTGTGCGACAACTAAACTTGAACAACTGCAGCGCGGATGAACTGAGGGCTTTAATGAGATGATCTGGTGAAAAGCGTAAGTATATTTCATAACAGAAAGTCGTAGTGGAATTTAAATAAGTGAATCATGCTTCAGTTTGGTTGCAAAACTTTACTGTAAGACATTTTTCAGATCATGGTGATGTTTTAACTCACTGAAATTACTATTGCTGACTACATAATGTTGAGTCCTAACAGCCGAGTAAAAAATCTGAACTTTCCATCACTACTGTGTGTCTAACCTCAGAGCAGCCCTGCACACATATTGTACTGTGGGCTGCTATCTTGTGGGCTGTTGTATTTGAATTTGAGGATGGGTAGATGGTAGGGGTAGATGATAGTGTTCATGTGTCGTCTGAATACATGTTTCAAAAATGTATAACTGATTATTTTTTATACAATATTTATCCTGTTGATTTTGAATCTTGCACCTAACAATTATCCTCATAAAAAAAACTAAAACTAATACTGAAATTAATAAAAACTAAACTAAAACGAAGTCATTTCAAAATATAGAAACTAACAAAAACTAGTAGATCTGCTTCTAAAACTAAAAACTAATTAAAACTAACTGAATTTGAAAACAAAAAGTCGAAACTAAATAAAAACTAAAACTAATGAAAAATCCAAAACTTCTATAACCTTGGGTCAGTCAGTCATTCAGACAGTCGACAGCAGCCTTATGTAAGCAGGGTGCAAAAAAATTTGAGATCTGAAAAAAGCATACACAGCGACCCCTGGTGGATTTGCGTAAACAAACACTGCACAAAAACGTAGCTCCTGGGACACATTTCATCATCTCCAGAAATGTATATAGGAGTGCATATCAATAATGAGCCTGGGTTGGCTTTTTTTCAGTTTCTTATAAATATAATAATGGCTATATTAATCTAATGATCCAGCCCAGATGTGCTATGTAATATACTATTTTTCAGAAACTTAAAAAAAAATTATACATGATTAGTAAAAATATATGTTTTTAAAAATGATTAATTAATTAAGCTCAATAAAATAAGGCAAAAAAGAGATTAAATGATTTCCCACAAAGCTGTTTTCTACTAAGTATGGAAGGCTATAGTTTTTACTAATATTTAAAATATAAAAATCACCCTGCCTTTTCTTTTACATTAAAGAAAGTATTTGATTTTGCATCCCTGTAAATAATGTTCGGTTTCACACAATCAATTTGTGTTGGGACAACATGAAGGAAATAAGTTAGAAATTTAAGTGGATTGAACATAAAACAATTAAGTTGTCTTCATTAAACCTCAAGAATAGACTGTAAAAATCACACAAAAATCACAGTTCCACACAAATTATGCATGTTGTCACAATACAAATCGATTAAATTAACAATTTTAACATATTTTTGTGGATTAAATATGAAAAACTCTGTTGTCGGTTCTTCTATTTCAAGTATTGTGTTGTTTGTACAATAAGCAGTTTTAACAAGTAAAGAAAATTAGATTATTTGAGTGTATGTTGTTGGCGAGGCAGTAGCGCAGTAGGTAGTGCTGTCGCCTCACAGCAAGAAGGTCGCTGGTTCAAACCTCGGCTCAGTTGGCATTTCTGTGTGGAGTTTGCATGTTCTCCCTGCCTTCGCGTGGGTTTCCTCCGGGTGCTTAGGTTTCCCCTACAGTCCAAAGACATGCGGTATAGGTAAATTGGGTAGGCTAAATTGTCTGTAGAGTGTGTGTGTGAATGTGTGAGTGGACCTTTCCCAGAGATGGGTTGCAGCTGGAAGGGCATCTGCTGCATAAAAAACTTGCTGCATAAGTTGGTGGTTCATTCCGCTGTGATGACCCCGGATTAATAAAGGCACAAGAAAATGAATGATGAATGAATGTGTATATTGTTTCATCTCAACAAACAGTATACGTATTTTTTATTATTTTATTTTGTGTATTTAATATGAAAGTAAGCAGATGGCTCTCTGTGTCATGACAGAAATTTGAAAAGTGTCCTAAGTCATAGCTGGACACATACGTACATCTACTTAAATGCTTAGTAGTTTATCACAAAGAATGCATTAGCTGCCCTAGTAAAAATGCAATCAACTCTTATTCCATCACCGTCTCACAAAGTTTGCCTCATAATGTAGCTTTCTGCACTGCCCAATGAATCTTACAGCATATACATCACCTCTATATATGATAAGAAGATTTGTGCGCATACATAACTGCGTAGAGCTAAAACTGTGGCATTTTGATTGGTGAGAGGATTTTGACTAACGTAAACACCCCTGATTGATGTGCACTGAAGCTTTTGCCAAATCAGTTTTGCCATTAGAGTGCTGCAGGAATGAACCCCAGTAAATAATTTGCTGTGGGTTCTGTCTTTTGAAGATCTCTAGAAACACTGAGGTTAATAATATGAAAAGCCCTACCCCCAAGATGACAGTAATGGTTACATTGGTGACAGGGCAATTTCAGCCTGTAAGCACACTGCTGTAGAGTTTACGTCAGTTCTGGAACTCTGGTTAACAGGGGAAAAGGACCTTTAATGAAGCAAATCATGAAAAGCTTTTGTGACATTAATTCAAATCATGCTTGGATCCTTTCATTATCTGAGGTGAGTTCCTGATTTTGAGTCTTGGTAAATGGGTAATTAATTTTATAGAGTCATTTTGACAACATTCAGCTTTCAAGGAATCAGCAGTTTTTCACTGTCCTCATGGGGCTCGGAGACACATGGAGTTGTTGAAGAGAGAAACACCACAATCCAGCAGTGAAAATGGCACACACTTAAAGATCAAGAAGAGCTGTAAAGAGATAAGTAAGAGGAATCATGTGAAATGCTAGATTACAGCTGATGTCTTGAAGTATAGTTTAGTTACAGAGCGGATCAGGTTCTAGAATTGCAGTGCAGATTATATCTAGCTCGAACAGAATTGGTTAGGTTTATGTTCAGGCACTTTTGCGTTTAGAATTTGTGTGTGTGCTTGTGCTTAAAAAAAACTTCACAATGCACTATATTGTGCAGTCCTCTAAGTCCATCATTATGTATGTATTTTTGCTGTAACTGAGTGGCATTTTCTCTCTATGGATGATGAGTCATTCATCTATTCAATTTACTTTGGTTTAGTCCCTTATTTATCTAGGGTTCCCACAGTGGAATGAACCAGCAACTATTTTTAGCTCATGTTTTACACAGTGGATGCCCTTCCAGCTGCAACCCAGTACTGGGAAACATATACCCATACCCATATACTCTCGCATTCACACACAATTATACACTACGGCCAATTTAGTTTACCCAATTATTTACAATCGCCACCTATTGCCGCTTGCATGACACCTTCGGTAATTTAACTTAAGGGTGTCTCTGAGGTGGAAAAATCTCTGAGGTAATGGATTTCATTAAGATCATTGCAACAAACTTCTTATCTGTCACCCTTATTCAAGTGCCTTTTTTTTTTAAGCGTTTCACTGTACTTTCTGGCAACATACATCAATGGGCGCCAGTTGCTATAGTTACGTAAACAGATTTTTACGAACCACGAATGCTTGCCTTACAACAGCTCTGCAGTAATGTTACACATCATCTGTGCCACTTTCTTTCCGTTAAGCGAGTCGAGACGTTCCTTATCCATCTCGACATTATGTTTGGAGGAATTATAAAACTGGGCTGGGATCATATAGAGACTGTTGAAGCTGCGCTGTTACTGTGATTTCATAGGGATGCACTCCTGTGCAGACATGCTAACGTTTCTCAAGTCCTTCAAGAAGTCCATAATGTGTATCTGTTAGTTGTAATTCTACAACTCCTTGAAAAGTTTCAAATAAAATCCTAAATTCAAATTTGCCTGATGTTTTTTTTTTTATTATTCATAACTGTGGAAGAATACCTTGTGTGTATATTTAGACCTGATAGTTGATATAAATAAATAATAAGCTTTGGTGGTATGAATAGTTAATAGTGCTTTGGTGAGGGGTGGGGGGTCTGGTGTACAACTTAAGTACTTAGAATTATTTGAAAACGTTGTCACTGGCAACTCAAACGAACTGGGAACTTACTTTTGCTTTATTTGTGTTGATTTCAAGTGACGTGACAGGTGCAGGTGTCGATTGTAAATGACGCCACTTGCATATGAAGTGTGGGTGCCTGAGCATGCAAGCCTGAGGATGCAAGTGCAACTCTGCAGACAGACCCTTCTCGAAACCAGAGCAGCCAGAGTTGTTCACAATTGCACGTACACTGTTAACACGTACCTGTTAAGAGAACTCTAGAAAGCCTTGCTTTAAAAGTTCCAGATTGGTAATTTTAAACAGTGAGAAATACAGAATCCTAAACTATAAAGCATATACCTATTTCAGCTTAAATGTGCTCTTCAGGATAGTGTGTTACTAAATAGAACTTTTTGGAAAGATCATTTAAAGGAGCAACTTTTATTGTACTGTAGCACTCTGAATATTTAACTTGCTGATTGCCTTTAAAAAAAAAAAAGAAAAAAATAGATACAGTAGTTCAACCTTTTAGAAGGTTTTTTTTTATTATTATTTAAAATTTCTAAGCAGAAAACACTGTAAACAAATGATCGATTACCAGCACATATTTAAAAAACACACCATTTTGCAGTTTTGTAATGTTTTCAAAAAGACAGATTTGCATAACAAAATGGATTACAGCTTATAATGTTATAGTTTGAACTAAATAGTCAACCCAGGCTTGTTATTGATACATACCTCTATATAGATTTCTGGAAAGTGTGAAATTGTCAGGAAATATGGAGACCCAAGCGCAAGGGAGAAGTTCAAAGGATTTATTGAACAGAAATAAATCAACAATTCTGCTCTTCTGGGCAGTAAGAAAACAGTCACTCCAAAATAACACAGGCAGTCAGAAATCGACCCTCCTCTGGGTGTTGTAGGACTGATCAAACTCAAAAGACCCTCTTGGGTTAGCAATAGAAAAGTAGGGACAGACCTCACGGAGCCCGAGAAGATGAGACCTCACCCGATCGTGGAGTGTGGGCAGAGCAGAGGTGAGCCAGAGCACAGGTAAACGGATGATAAGTGGTAGATTAAACAACACAGGACTAGACGAGACGGATAGTAAATGTGTAGATATCTTGAACAAAGAGAACCAGTTGCACACATAGCTCTTAGAACACAGAATCAATTAACACACACACAGAAAGAGGGAGAGGGAGAGACTAAATAGCTAAAATAATCAGGGAGAACAGGTGAGAGCAATGGGGACGGGGAAACAAGCGAATTGATAACAGGTGAAACTGCATGCAAATGACAATACACAAGAGGGAGACAGAGAAGTAACAAAAAGCCCCGACAGAAATACATCCTAATTGTACTTTTTTGCTTTTTTTCCCCCACTAATCCAACAAAGGGTGCTCTGTATGTTTTTTCAGATTTCTCAAATTTCTCTCTTTTTGCGCCTGCTCTTTTTGCGTAAATCCACCAGAGGCCGCTGTTGACTGATTGACTGACTTACCGACTGACAGATCAGTCGACAGCCTCACACATCCTCTTCCCTAAACCCAACCGATACTGTTTTCAAAAGCACCGACTGATCCACACACCACTTTCCATAGACCCAACCGATAGTGTTTTCAAAAGCATTCCAGAAAAAGAAAAGCCCTCGCCTGATTTTTACCATGTTTTCAGATCTTACCTCATTCTCACCCTGTTATTTTCTTTCATTTTTCTTTTTTTTTTGCCAATTACTTTTGTTTTACCTGCTTTCTGGATGTGTTCTCCACTGTTCTCGAACTCTGTTGTCTCAGTAAACTCCCCTCTGGCTCTCAAGTTTGGCGACATGCATGACAAGCTACTTGAAAAGCTGGTTACAGCGGAAAAGCTGTCCAAACAGAGGTAAGCAGTCAGCTGGTAGCACAAAAAGAAACAGAAGCCATCAGCGGTATCAAACATCCCTGTGTTTGTCGAAATACAGCCATACGTACAAGACGAAATGCAGCCATACGTACTTCTTGCTACATAATTCACGCTTTCCAGAAATGTATACAGAGGGACGTTTTCACAATGAACCTGTGTTGCAAACATTGGACAAAAGAAATCTGCGGCACAGAGAACTTTACGTAAGACTGCCGAACTCTATGCTCAAAATATCTGCACTCATTACAACCCTCTGTTGTTGTGCCTGTCCTGTGCCGGGAGCTGGTTTCCATAAGAAAAAATAGGCCTCCCTAAACACTCTTTTTTTGTTGAAATAAAATAACCCATTATTTTTGAGTGCATGCAGACTATAAAAACTACTGATGCAAGCTGTTATTCACTTTCAATTTGTCCCACCAAAGTGAGAAGTGAGAATTCTCTGATTCCTCTTCCTCCTCTAATCACATGCTGGGTCCATCAGCTCACTTTGTTCCAGGACTGTGAAATGTAATGAGCACTTATCAAGACCATTTGCCAATCAAGGTAACATTTTAGCTGAAAAAAAAAAAATACTTGTAATTTTCAGGCAGGACACTTTTTTTATATCAAGTTAACTTAGCACCTACTAAATGGTTTTAGGTCTTTGGTCAACTTGAATCACAGGGTGGACCGAAATGCTTAAGACCATAATCATTCTGTGCATCTGTTAGCATTCAGTTAGCAGAAGCCGGTCATGTTTAGGTGTTTTGTGGTTGAACTGAGCGATTGTGATATTGCTGTCAGACTATAGGAGGCATGTGCTGTAGTATGTGTCATTGTTTGTACCGGCCACCTGTCCCTCTAATTTTCCGTCTGTCTCTTTCTCTGTATGTCCGCCTTGTCTTGCGAATTCGCTTGTCAACATGTCAGTTGCTACTTGTGTTTATTTTCCCTTCTGTCAGCACATTTGCCTTATCAGCTCTCACTCTCTGCATGCTATGGATCACAAACATTTTATGTTTGCTTGTTGTCATTGTGAAACTGAGATAGTGTCATCTCATATTAGAACATACCACTGCAAGATGACTCTTTTAATACCAATACAGGCTCATTGTGAAAACGTACCCCCGCTTACATTTCTGGATAGCGCAAATTATGTAGCCAGAACTAAAAATAGATGCAGTTCATCTTTGTAATAAATGATATGAGGCAGTATGACCCTCCAGATGACTTTTTCTTCTGCCAGCTGACTGCCTACCTCCATGTGGATGGCTTTTCCACTGTTACCAGTTAGCCCAGTTAGCTCATTCTGATCACGTACCTCTATATACATATCTGGAGAGAGTAAAATACGTCCCAGGAGCTACATTATTTTGCAGTATTTTGTTTTCACGAATCCACCAGAGGCCGCTGTGTATGCTTTTTTATATCTCAAATTCTCTCACAAGTGCCATTCGCACCTCTGCTGTTCTCCTGTAAATCCATCAGAGGCCGCTATCGACTGACTGACTGATCAACCAACCGTAAGACCCCCCTCTCCCTTCTTTTAACCCAACCAATAGTATTTTAAAAAGCACCTATAGACCCACCCACCCTCTTTCCTAAACCCAACTGCAGTGTTTTTAAAAGCAATCCAGAAAAAGAAAAGCCTAATTTTTACCACGTTTTCAGATTCAGACCACATTCTCACTCTGTTATTTACTTGTTTATTTAATTTTTTGGCTTTTGTTTTTGCCTTACTTTATGGAAGCAATCTTCACTGGTCTTAAACCCTGTCGTCGCTGTCAACTGCGCTCTGCATCTCAAATCTGCTGACGGACGTGTCGAGTTAACTGGACTAACTGGAAGTGTTGGTCAAGCTACTTAAAAAAAATATTGTGAGCTAGATATTAGCTCTACTTAAAATGTAGCTTAACTACACTAAAAGCTACCCACTGGGAAATGTAGCGAGCTAAGCTAAAAGCTACTGGGTAAAAGTGGCTTAGCTACATCTAAGTTATTTTTGCAATTTTCATTTTTAAATTAACTCTTCAGAGCAAGGTGTTACCATATAGCAACATGATATTTTGCTCGATTTCTGACAGACTGTCATGTATTGTGAGTAGTTGCTGAATGCAAATGTAAACGTCAAATAAACAAAGGATCAAATTATGTCAGATCCACAAAAAAATCTGAAACATCACCTCCAGTAAGGTATGATGACATATTCACAATTTTTTTTTTTTTATCAGATTAGTTTTGTGTAAATGGATCAAAATGTGTGTGTTGACAAATGGCAACACTGTGCAATAGTGGAACGTGCAATATTGCAATAAGTTAGCTAGCTAGCAAGGTCAGCTGTGAACATTTAAATTGTAACAATAACAACATGAATGCTAGTAATACAATGTTGATTAGTCATAGGCTATGGTAATGTCATTTGCACTATGGATAAAATCTAGTTTTATTGGCAATACAACTTTTAAATAGATGTGAATACAGGAAACAGTGTATTAGCGAGCACCACCATGTTCTATGGTAACTAAAAAAGAAGAAAAGGACAGAACTGGCTCTTCCCTGCAGATGAAAGTGAGGATGAGATGCATTTTAGTGACCAGAAGAATGATGCATAATTTATGTTAAAATGATTCTAGTTGCCCAGGATTGCATTTAAAAACACTGTCGGTTGGGTTTAGGGAAAGAGGTGGAGTAAGATTGGTCGTCGGTCATTTAGTCAACAGTGGCCTCTGGTGAATTTATATGAGAAGAGCTGGCGCAAATATCAATCGCAAGAGAAATTTGAGATCTCAAAAAGCGTGCCTCTGGTGGACTTGCGTAAACAAAAACTGCACAAAAAACATACCTCCTAGGATGTACTTCACGATCTCCAGAAATGTATATAGCGGTGCATATCAATAATGAGCCTGGGTTGCTTAATACGCAACCAATGGCAGTTATAATATATGCATGGTTATGGATTTGGAAAAAAAGCCAATTTTATTTCATTTCATCCCTTATTCTGCTTCACTGTCAATCTTACAATCCCTGGTGCAAGACTTCCATCTAACTCCCATAAATAACGAAATTGGAAAGGTCCACTGAGCTTTGCTTACTCTGCTGCACCAACAAAAAGATCTTTAAATGACTGTGAGCTTTAGAGGAAAGAGCAGAACAGCAGACAGAAATAAAATGTCAAGGCCAAGAGTTTAGGCCAACTCGAAGAAACGGCAGAGGACAAAGAATGAGAGACACACGCAGATGAAGAGGGCTTATGCGTACAGATAAACTTGTAATGGTGCTCATTACACACTCATTAATAGTTAGTTACGGCCCTTTAATTTGACTGGTTCAGTGGTGTTCTAAGAGATAAACCACATAGTGATATGAACCATTCTCACATAGTGTGATGACACATTTGGGTAGTAGTTAATGCATTTATTTCATTATACATTGTGATCTATTAGCCTGACATTAATAAAACACTAGTCACTGTATTAATGGTGGGATTATTCCGCAAGTGACTGTCTTTATGAGAGAGTCATTCAATCATTCAACAGTCGATTTGTTCAAGCAGGCCGGCTGCATGCAAAATCACATACTCTCTTATTGGAATAGGCACAAAGTTAGCTGAAAGATGCGTCTACCTGCCCATAAACAAACAATATGGGTTTTTACATATTTTAGCACAGTGTAAAAAGCAATTCGTTGACTTTTAAAATTTAAGTCAACTTAACAGTTCCAAGTTAGTATAGATTTGCTCACTTTTTTGGTAAAGTCAAGTAGTCACTTTTGAGGCAACAAGAACATGGTTTACTTCTTTTGGTCACACTTTATTTTGATGGTCCGTTTGTTGAACTTAATTTACATTGCAACTAATTCATCATTAGTATAATTCATTATACTAATTACATTTATAATCATTAGAGTTAAGGTTAGTGTAAGTTGACATGTATTTGCAAAGTTTCTTATAGTCTGCTAAATGTCTGTTGAATGAGGAGTATCAACAGATATTAAGCAGACAGTCTACTAATAGGACCATCCAAATAAAGTGTTACCCTCCTTTTTTTAATTTTTTTTTTAGCTTCTACAACTCTCACATGGTCGCCCACTGAAGCTAAGCAGGGCTGTGCCCGGTGAGTACCTGGATATGAGACCGAATGAGAAAGCTAGGTTGCTGCCAGAAGTGGTGTTAGTGAGGCCAACAGGGCACGGCCAATCTTGCTGTCTATGTGGGTCCTAATGTCCCAGTAAAGGGAAGGGGACTCTATACCGCTCAGTGAGTGCCATCTTTTGGATGAGACGTTAAACCGAGGTCCTGACTCTCCGACTCTCAAATTTGTCTACTGGCCTCTGTCCATTATGGCCTCCTAACCATCCTCATATCATAATTGGCTTTATCACTCTATCTCCTCTCCATCAACCAGCTGGTATGTGGTGTGCGATCTGGCGCAATATGGCTGCTGTCGTGTCATCCAGGTGGATGCTGCACACTGAATTACCCCTAATGTGTAAATCAATTTAAGTGTCTAAAAAAGCACTGTATAAATGTAAGGATATATTATTATTATTTTTTAAAGTAAAGCATGTAACTACATTAGAACCCTGTGGGTTCCAATAGGTCTTCTAAAGTATTTGTGATGATTGGGATGCAGCTCAACAGATGATTCATTAGAAAAATTATCTTCTGCCACTTTTCCAAATGATCAACTAGAAGTCAAGTTATTATGTTTTGCTCTTACAACTGGCATTGACGACAAGACTTTTGTCAGGTAGTGTACAGTAAATTCATGTTTTAAATTAGGATACCAATGCTACCGTCATCTACATTAACAACTTCTTGGAAATGAACTGAATTTGATTTTGGGATTATTTTATTTGTTTAACTTTGACAAGATTTGCTAAATGTTAGGCGGTGCGGAGTCGCAGTGGGTAGCATTGTAGCCTCACAGCAAGAAGGTCACTGTTTTGAGCCTCGGCTGGGTTAGTATATATATATATATATATATATATATATATATATATACAGTTGAAATCAGAATTACTAGCCCCCCTGAATTATTAGAACGCTTATCTATTTTTTCCTCAATTTCTGTTTAACAGAGAGAAAAAATTTTCAACACATTTCTAAACATAATAGTTTTAAGAACTCATTTCTAAATAATTAATTTTATCTTTACCATGATGACAGTAAATAATATTTAACTAGATATTTTTTAAGACACTTCTATACAGCTCAAAGTGACATTTAAAGGCTCAACTGGGTTAATTAGGGTAAATAGGCAGGTTAGGGTAATTAGGCAAGTTATTGTATAACAGTGGTTGGTTTTGTAGATTATCGAGAAAAATATAGCTTAAAGGGGCAAATAATTTTGAACCTAAAATAGTGTTTCAAAAATGAATAACTACTTTTATTCTAACCGAAATAAAACAAATAAGATTTTCACCAGAAGAAAAAATATTATCAGACATACTGTGAAAATTTTCTTGCTCTGTTAAACATAATTTGGAAAATATTTTAAAAAGAAGAAAAAAATTGAAGGGGGCTAATAATTCTGACTTCAACTGTGTGTATATATACATATACATATATATACATATATATATATAGTTCTCACTATGTCACACACACTCACACACACACACACTAAAAGTGAGTTTCTTTATTTACAATGACAAAGCAGTCTTTAACTCAACAGCCTTTCTGATGGAAGTGTGCATGTGCGTGCGTGTGTGTGTGTGTGTGTGTGTTTGTCTGTGGGGACAGTCTTAAATGAGAATTGATTTCAGTCTTGTCTGTGACTGACCTACTCTTCACTTTTTTTCCCCCAATATGCCCATTCAACTCTGTGACAGCTACACACTAAGTGGCAGTCTGACTTTTGCATGCTTGTGACGAAGACACACATGCATACATAAACACAAGCTTGCAATCTAAAGCCGACGTGCTGAATACAAACATCTTATATGCTGCACATTTACCCAGAAGTGTGCAGCTCTTATTTCATGTCTGATTTCTCTTGCAAATGAATGTGTAAAGCGCACAGACAGATCCTATCAGAGCTGAAGAGGTTGGCAGCACACATTGATCACTTGCCCTCAATCCTCCTTGTCTCTCTCGCTTTAAATACGCGTATTTTTTTCTCTGACTTTCCCTTTCTCTGATGTCCACTTGATGGATAGAACGTTGGGTTTTCTGATGGAAAAAAATGATGACTGAACAAGTGGCTTATGGCGACGCAGTGGTGCAATAGGTAGTGCTGTCACCTCACAGCAAGAGGGTCGCTGGGTCGCAGTTTCGAGCCTTGGCTGGGTCAGTTGGTGTTTCAGTGTGGAGTTTGCATGTTTTCCCTGCATTCGAGTCTGTTTCCTCCGGGTGCTCCGGTTTCCCCCCACAGTCCAAAGACATTTGTCACAGGATAATTGGGTAGGCTAAATTGTCCGTAGTGTGTGTGTGTGTGTGTGTGTGTGTGTGTGTGTGTGTGTGTGTGTGTGTGTGCGTGTGTGTGTCTGTGTGTGTGTCTGTGTGTGTGAATGAGTGTGTGTGGATATTTCGCAGAAATAGGTTGCGGCTGGAAGGGCATCTGCTACGCAAAAACTTGCTGGTTAAGTTGGCGGTTCATTCCGCTGTGGCGACCCCGGAATAATAAAGGGACTAAGCCGAAAAGAAAATAAATGAATGAATGACAATCCTGAAAATGTACCCCTATATACATTTCTGAAGAGCGGCAAATATGTCTTAGGAGCTTTTTTTTTTTTTTTTTTTTTTTTTACAGAGGACACTGTGTATGCTTTTTCAGATCTCAAAATTCTCTTGCAAGTGCCATTAGTGGCTGATGTTGTCACATAAATCCACCAGAGGCTGCTGTTTACTGACTGACTGAATGACTGACCTATCGATAGACCCACCATCCTCCTTTCCTAAGCCCAACCAATAGGGTTTTCAAAAGTACATATTGACCCACCCACCAATTTCCATAAACCCAACTGATGGTTTTAAAAAGCAATCCAGAAAGAGAGAAGCCCTCGCCAGATTTTTACCACATTTTTAGATTTACCACTTTCTCTCCCTGTTATTTACTTGTTTTTTGTTTTTTGGTTTCAGTTTTCGTTTTACCTGCCTTTTAGAACTATTCTTCACTGCACTTGAACCACATCATCATGGTCAACTCCTCTCTGCGTCTCAAATCCGCCGACGTACATGGCGAGCTAACTGGGCAACCTGTTAACAGTGGTAAAGACGTCCATACCGAGGTATTCTGTATGCCATACGTACTTCCGACTACATAACTTGAGATCTCCAGATATGTATATAGGGCTACGTTTTCAGAATGAGCCTATGTTGCATTCCTTTCTCTCACACTCGATAGATAGATATATAGGTAGGTAGGTGGGATAATAGATAGATGGATGGATGGATGGATGGATGGATGGATGGATGGATGGATGGATGGATGGATGGATGGATGGATGGATGGATGGATGGATGGATAGATAGATAGATAGATAGATAGATAGATAGATAGATAGATAGATAGATAGATAGATAGATAGATAGATAGATAGATAGATAGATAGATAGATAGATAGATAGATAGATAGATAGATAGATAGATAAGTCGGCACTCAAACAATGACTGAAAATTAGTGCTTAAGCCGAAGAAACTTGGGTTGAGCACAACATACAAGACATGACAAGACTTGTGTCTGGACTCCGAAAACGAAAATTAAGAAGAATGAAGTGGCAGAATCCTGACATGTCTGACATCAGCAATTGCTTCATCTCTCTCATTTCATTCTAACGGCCTATTCTTTTTCATACTAACATCATAATAAGTGTTGAATACTCTAGCTTGGAGTCCAGTAGGATGTAATGAAGACCACCACACCCATGATTCCACAAAATCATAGTGTCATCAAACTACGTTTTTGTTTGTTGTGAATACACCCTACGGGCAAAAATGCCATACTGCGCCTTTAAATCTTACCTCGGAATTTTAATTAGTAGTGTCTGGCTTTAGGTTTTATTAAATTCAAGACATGTTACCTTTACAAGTCAGCTCACTCTACTACCTAAAACTGCAAACTGGTAATTCTTACCATATTATTTTAAAGAGTCCCTTTTATGGATTTTTGAAAATGAGCTTCCATGCAGTGTGTAATAGCACTAAGTGAATTAAAACATCCAGCTGAGGTTTAAATCGGAAAGTGCACCATAATTAAAACTATTAATTCTGTAATTAAACAGTTGACTCAGAGGCAAATAAATGAATAGAGTTGGGTTCGGCTCTTGGGGTCGAAACACATTGACGTCAATATGGTACATCACCAAATATGTAGTTCCAAATCTGGTAAAATGTAAACGCGCTTTACCTTCAGACGCTAGCAGAGCACATTGGATCACGGGACTGACCATGACATGAAGATTACAATCATAATACATAATACAATCATAATACAATCATAATACAATTACAATACATAATTTTCACAACAATACTACAGTATAGCCAATCCTGTGCTGTGTTTGTTCCTGTCATTTTTTTTGACGATTGATACATTAACCTACGCTGCAACGTGGGATTCGCCAGGACTTTGTCAGACTTTGACAGGGACTTTGTCAGTAACTGTTAAAGTTCAAATGGACCAGTTTCTTCTTATTCCGAATCATAGCATGTATGTGTTATTAAAATTGTTGCTTCGTTTTTTGTAGTTTGCAAAATATGTGTTTAATTGTGTGTTATAAGATTTAGTAGCCCCGCATGGCTTGTGATCTCTTATCTATTATAGATCAGTGCTTGTACTGTATTACTCAGGTTAAATCTATATGTGGCCATTCACATTTTGTGTTCAAAATCAGACTAAACACATGACACGTGCTTCAAAATAGTTCAACTTTTGCCACTGTGGATTGATACTGAATACTGTATGTGTTGTTGTTATTACTTGGGGGTAAGGTTAAGAGTAGAGTAATATGGTGTTTAATTGCATTGCTTTATTGCATTCCAGCATTGGGCTCTCACATACTCTGTGTGCTACTTCATAGCCATGGGCATTTCTGTCTGTCTTGTACTAATCTCAGGCAACCAATCACAACTGACTGGGTCATCGGTCCAATCAACGCAGATTAGCTTCGTGCTAAGGAGGGGTTTGGGAATAAATGAACCACTGAACAAATCATACAGGAGTCGCTGGGATAATTAGGTAAATTAAATGCATATTATAAGACAATGAACGTGTGTTTTCACATTGCATGCATATCAGCCTGTTGTTGGAAACCCCCGAAACCAAAATTTGACCTATTATAATGAAAAATAGGGGCTCTTTAGTGTATGGTCTTAATTAGAAACACAATAATTAGTATCACAAACAAACTATTTACTGAGGTTTTATATTCTTCTCACGATTCTCTTTAGCAACTATTGCAGTTGGACACATTCACAGGAATCATCCCAATTCCACGTGTCCTCCCCCTTCTCTTCCATCCTCTTTGAAGTTCAATGCAGACTAAAATATATGAATATGATTTCACTCTCATGATACATAGTAAAGTGCCATGACATTTCCATCTAATGCAATCACAATACCATACTGCAAAAAAAAAAAAAGCTTTAAATTATGGGCAACTGAAGCTTGGTTGAGGACTTTTTCAACTCGATGGGGGTATTTGTGACAAACTGGAGGACCTGCGATATGTATGAGATTCAGCAATATACCTGAACAGCTCTTCTGGAAGAGCTCCGTTCTCCAGACATGTTAATTATTAAAAGAGCGAGTATGGCACCGCTCACACATCGCCATGGAAACAGCAGAGGTCATGCTAGCGGATGACATCAAGTGGCAGACAGCGAGAATAAGAAGCAAGACGGAGACACAGAGACGACTTTGGCAGTTCAGATGTCTGTGGTTGAGTGCTAAACCAAGTTTATTCAGTCCCACTGAGAAAAACTAAACCAGTTCTGTCTGATGGAGACCATGAATGGTGTCACTCTATACTCCTTGTCTTCTAGACTCTGGAAGACTGATACTTTTGATAAAGCTAAAGCCTACTTTCTGTTTTATACCATGCCAAATGCATGGTAAATAATGCTATTTTGTTGTTGTTTTTTTTAATAGTAGATAAATATTCAATAAACATCTTAGCCATCTAAAGGCACAATAGGCTCTATTTTAACAATCTAAGCGCTAAGTCTAAAGTACTCTAGTTGGCGGTGTCTTAATCCATATTTGCTATTTAAAGGGCAGAAAAAAAATACACTTTGTGCACTGGCGCATGGTCTAACAGGGTTGTGCCTATACTCTTAATGAGATATCGGTGTGTTTTGATTATAACGTGCATTAAACAAATCAGAGTCTCATCTCACATTCTCTTTAAGAGTCAGTTGCAGACTTTGTAAGTTGAAAAACTGAATGCTTCACTGCATGGTAAATAGTGCTATTTTGTTGTTGTTTGGTTTTTTAATAGCAAATAAACATTTAATAAACATCTTAGCCATCTAAAGGCACAATAGGCTCTATTTTACCAATCTAAGAGCAAAGTCTAAAGTACTCTAGTTGGCGGTGTCTGAATCCACTTTTGCTATTTAAAGGGCAGAAAAAAAATACACTTTGTGCACTGGCGCATGGTCTAACAGTTTTGTGCCTATACTCTTAATGAGATATCGGTGTGTTTTGATTATAACGTGCATTAAACAAATCAGAGTCTTATCTCACATTCTGTGTAAGAGTCAGTTGCAGACTTTTTAAGTTGAAAAACTGAATGCTTCACTGCTGAAAAACAGTTAAACAGACCATCTGCAGCGTGAGGAGCCTCCTCCATTCGGCCTTTTTACTTTCTCTGTAAATTTACTCTTTACTCATTTACTTTCATGGATAAAGAAATGGTGGAAACTCACTACACTGAAGATGTCTATTAGCCTACATATTTATTTATTTTTTATTATTTTTTTAAGTACAAACATTTGTTTCAAAACTATATATAAATTCCATTTAAATTTCCAGCAAATTAATGAATTAACAGTAATAACAAAGTGTGGTCAAAAACACTGAGTTGTATCATGTCCTATTCTTATGCACTTTATAGTGACGCACACGTCTCCAAAACCTGACAAGTGAACAAATCAGATTTTTTTATTAAAACAAATATAAATATGCCTATGATAAATACTATTAGATAATAATAACATTATAATAAAAATGCAAATTGTCATAAATAAACTGAAAAAGGGCAGGACAGGAAGAACAATGTCAGCAATTTCAAAAAAATGTTCACTTTGTGGCTTTGTCTGCAGCTATTGTTAATACTGCAGCTTTGGCTGTTTGGCCACATGCAAATGTAGTATCATGTCACTGAAGCTTTTTGAAAGTCTTTTTGCAAAAAAAGTCATGCACATATGTAATGACCAGTGTGCCATGTTGACAGCCAATCAGAAGTGATTATATTTCCTTTAAAAAAAGAAAAAAAAAAAGGTTTCTGATTGGCCAACATTACTTTATGGTTATACTGTATTTTCATTTTTTTTTTTCAGGTAGACAAAAATATATACAGTTGAAGTCAGAATTATTAGCCCCCCTTTTATTTATTTATTTATTTATTTATTAAAATATCTCTCAAATTATGTTTATCAGAGTCAGGAAATGTTCACAGTATAACTGATAATATTTTTCTTCTAGAAAATTTTCCGAATTTCTTTTCTTCTATTTGTTTCATTTCAGCTAGAATAAAAGCAGTTTTAATTGAAAAAAAATGTAAAGGTCAAAATTATTAGCCTCTTTAAGCTTTATATTTTTTCTATAGTCTACAGAACAAACCATTGTTATACAGTAACTTGCCTAATTGCCCTAACATGCCTTGGTAACCTAATTACCTTAGTTAAACTTTTAAATGTCACTTTAAGCTGTATAGAAGTGTCTTGAAAAATATCTAGTCAAATATTATTTACTGTCATCATAGCAAAGATAAAATAAATCAGTTATTAGAGATGAGTTATTAAAACTATTAATGAAAAAACTCTGTTATTGTTATCGTAAATGTTTCTGTAATTGTTTCAATCATGTAATTGAACGGGCAAAATGAACTAATGAATTACTGTATTATGCATTATGACACTGCGCTAAAGATGTTTGAGCCATTTAAAGTTTTCCTGATATAAATATTTATTCAAGGAATGTCAATGGATTCCAAAAAGACACACACAAACATTTTCTAAAATCTATTTATGTGTTGTGCAGAAGATAAATGATTTTATTTAAAAATTTTCCAACCAGAGAATGCAAGCCATTGACTGTGACTGTGCAACAGGTCAAAAGAAATAGAGTCAGATGTGAATTTCTGCTTGCTGCTGGGTTACACTGCTCACTGAAGAAATTTAGCTTGAAGTTGATATTTTGCAAATGAATTTGATGTCTGATTCCTCCACTGCCTGTAGCATAAGATCAAAATATTAGTTCAACTCTGTGCACCAGTGGATGATGTTACCCAGAGGTGTCATGCATTTGGACAAGATCTAAATGTTTGGCTTTTAACTTCAGACCACAATTTCAGTTATTAATGTCATGTTTTTTTCATGTTTTTTTTTCTTTTTAATAATAGACCCTTTTGGCAGTGAATGGGAGAATACAACAAATATGTTTTACAATTTTATTTGCTCAAATAATTAAAGCACAACTCCACAATGATGTTATAAAGAAAAAAAAAAGTGCAAGACTGATGACGGCAGCCAGAGAAGAAAATAATGTAAAATTTACTGTCCTTCCCCATAGATGCTGCATTATAGTACAACTCATACATAAATACATAAATGTTCATACATTTAAAAAAAAATCTAAATATTAAAAACTTTTAAAGATTTAAAATGCTAATGACTTGTGAAAAGGATCCATTTAGATTTATCCATCTGAATAAATAAGCTTTCCATCTGTGTGTGGTTTGTTAGGATAGGACAATATTTGGATGAGATACCACCTTTTTGAAAATCTGAAAGGGTTCAAAACAATCTAAATATTTAAAAAAAAAATTATATTTGTTCAGATAATTTTTTTAGCACTGTATATTACTAATTAAAAAGTGTTGGCATATGCAGCCTGGTGTCATCTTTAAACATAACAATTTGAGTACATAACATCTGTTGCTTAGGGATGCTATGCAAACCGGGGTAGTTCCAAATGCAGCTTTATTATGAGAATGATCAGACAGGCAGGGGTCAAACACCAGCATTAACAGTGTAGTAGAGAATCCAGACGCGTAAACCAAAAACAGGCAGGCAGCAAAGAATCAAAACACGATAAACCATCCAAAGTCAAAAAACACAGAAAACAAGGAAAATCATTTACGTAAAGACAGCAACAGCTAAACAAAACTCAGTCACATGTGTGTGGAACCGAGGGGGTTAAATAATCCAAATAATCAGTCTGTGAGCAGCTTCAGCTGTGAGAGTGTAATCAGTCAGGATCTGGAACCGGTTGTGTGTGTGTGTTGCATGACTGGGTGTTGTAGTCCATAACATTGCGGATTTGTAGTTTTTTATGAGTGTGAATGTGCAACCTCTGGTGGTTAGATTGCTGGTGATCGTGACAACATATAAGTTTTGTTATGATTATCAACGACTGTGGATCGCTTATGAACTTCAAATCTGCCATCACATAGACTACATATACTGTCATGCACCACTCACACACACACAAGTTTCTGTTTGTCCATAATCACACACACAAACACACACACACACACACAAACACATACACACACAACTGCGGTTCGTCCCCATTGATGACTAGGACTATATATATGAGTTTGTTTCCCCCCTCATCCTCGGTTGTATTTTCGTTACCCCCATAATGGCTGTGTGTTCCCTAGTTTGTTCTAGTTTTGGTTTTGTTCTGGTTTTTTAATAAGTATATGTTAAATATGTTTGGATCCTTGCCTTCTCTTTCTCCTTTGCACTACACATTGGCCCATAACAAGTTCTGTCGTACAAAAATATTTAAAAATGTTTTTTTTAAAGGAGGCAACAAACCCAAAATATTACTAAATTCATTCATTCATTTTCTTGTCGGCTTTGTCCCTTTATTAAACCAGGGTCGCAACAGCGGAATGAACCGCCAACTAATACAGCAAGTTTTTATACAGCGGATGCCCTTCCAGCTGCAACCCATCTCTGGAAAACATCCACACACACATTCACACACACACACTCATACTCTATGGACAATTTAGTCTACCCCCAATTCACCTGTACCGCATGTCTTTGGACTGTGGGGGAAACCGGAGCACCCGGAGGAAACCCAGGGAGAACATGCAAACTCCACACAGAAACACCAACTGAGCCGAGGTTCAAACCAGCGACCCAGCGGCCTTCTTGATGTGAGGAGACACTGCGCCACTGCCTTGCCCATATTACTAAATTGTACAAATTCATTTGAATTAGCCACTAAATCAAAAAGTGACGAATTGCCTTCAAGTCGAAGTCTTCATCGAAGATGATCTATATTTTATATTGTAATGAGTTTGGCATAAAAGTAAATTGATCAATTTCGACCTACAGTATACAATGTATTGTTGGCTATTCCTACAAATATAATCATTTAACATAAGATGAATAAAATAAGATAACATTTTGTGGTCTGGGGTTACATGTATATATTTATATCTAACATATGAGTTAGATGTTAAAATTAATTTAAAAAGTCCTTAAAACAATAATGCCTACAACAATTTTCCACCAACAATCAAATTATGTGTATACCTTTTTTACTGTTTAGTTGTCTATCTGTGCCTCTATGTGTGTAATGTGGTTTTCTTAACGCATTTATTGTATTTTACGCATTTATTGTCTTTTACGTATTACTGTCAATATTGCTAATTGTATATTGTTTTGGGTTTTTGGAGAATGTTGTTGTATTTTGCGCTGTTTTTATTTTCCACTGTCTGTATTTTGTACTTTCTGGAGCCAGCACCTAAGCTTTTCACTCATCATAGTACAAGTAATGCTGAACATTTAACATTAAAAGTGACTTGACTTTATTTGATTTAATGTATTATATGTACAGTACCCAATCGAAGCGGTTGCACAAAACCCGATGCATCCTATCCCGGTTCTCAACCTCACCCCCGAACACCCTGTCCCCCCGGTCTCCCGAATTTTCAGAGACATGTTGGCAGGTATATATATGTAAGTGATATAAGTCAATCTCTCTCTTTTGTATGTTGTAGTGCTGTATTTATACCGATTTACTCGCATCTCAGGAATGTGTATTGTGTTGGCAGATTGAAATAAGCAAAGTCTGCATGTGTTTAGCGTTTTTCCTTATCGCAAACACAACAGCAGTCTGGTAGTGAATTTGTTGTTGTTTTTTTGGGGTTAATTATTGTGAAACCCTGTTGGCATTTAGCTGTAAAGTGACATTGGTGAATTAGTAACTTTTCTGCTGATCTGACGACAGCTGCAGATGTGAATGAATGGCAGAAGAAAGTAGTTCCTAATAAAAAAGGGTTTTTAGACTCTCCTTGCTTGATTTTATCATTTATACACATGATTGAGCCGTTGAACAGTTGTATAAATGCAATATCACACTCGCAGCAGTGCAATATGGCTTTATATCAGCACTGGTGGGAGGCGTGCATTGCCTTAGCGTCCCACCAGTGCTGATATACAGACATATTGCACTGCTACGACTGTGATATTGCTCATATATATATATATATATATATATATATATATATATATATATATATATATATATATATATATATATATATATATATATATATATATAGTTAAAGTCTAAATTATTAGCCCCCTCTTGAAATTTTTTTTTCTTTTTTTAATATTTCCTAAATTATGTTAAACAGAGCAAGGAAATTTTCACATCATGTCTGATAATATTTTTTTTCTTCTGAAGAAAGTCTTGTTTGTTTTACTTAGGCTAGGCAGTTTTTTTATTTATTTTTTAACACTATTTTGAGGACAAAATAAACCCCTTTAAGCTATTTTTTTAGACTTTTTACAGAACCATCGTTATACAATGACTTGCCTAATTACCCTAACCTGCCTAGTTAACCTAATTAACCTAGTTAAGCCTTTGAATGTCAATTTAAGCTGTATAGAAGTGTCTTTAAAAAATCTAGTCAAATATTATTTACTGTCATCATGGCAAATATAAAATAAATCAGTTATTAGAAATGAGTTATTAAAACTATTATGTTTAGAAGTTCTTTGTTAAACAGAAATTGGGGAAAAAATAAACAGCGGGGGGTAATAATTCTGCTAATAATTCTGAATTCAACTGTAAACATATATATTTATGGGAAAATGAATGTGTTAGTGAGTGTCGTTGATGTCTACTATTCTGTATTCCCAGCGCATTTTAATGAGGGAAAAGCCAAGGTGGGGGAAAAACACTGTGGCTAATCCCGTAAAGACATTTTGTGCGTCTCTTTGTTCCAGACCACTGGCCTCACTAATTGGAAAGATTTGCTCTGTCTGAGAGAGAACTAGATAAACTAATAAGGAGGAAGAGGCATACCCTTTTGAAACCAGACCGTCCCTTGACCTTGACTCTGTGGAGCGTTGTGTTTAACTTTAGAACTGAAGTAAACTCTTTCTGCCAGTGAGTCACTTTCTGATAACCCGCTGTTCACTGACGTCACCCAAACTTCTATCTCAATGGCGATAATCATCAGCGTTCTTTGACTGGCAGGCGAGCGGAGTGAGAGAAGGCAGAGATGGACAGATTGTGGGCTAAAGTGGGATTGTTTCACCAAGTTAGTCTTTTGTTCCTTTTTCTCAAACACCCGAAAAAGTGACAACCGAAAAACGAAGATTCATTCTGCTTGATCGTTTTGAAGATTGAGTCATTTAAGCTTTATATAGTTTGACGTGATTTTTTCTCAAGTGTCTTTTTCTATTGCTCTCTGACTTTTTGTTTTTGTCTTTGCTGTCTTAGAACACAAGAAAAGAAAAGGACGACGAAAATTTAGCTGCATATGCTCAATCCTGCACCAGTACACTTGCTGTACCAGTTATTCAGCAGGAAATAAAATAAGAAAAGGGCAGTAGATACTATATAGAGTTGATAGTAAAGGCTCCTACACACCAGGACGCTTTTCGTTTGCGTTTATCGTCAGCGTTCTACGAGACGTTTTTTCCGCATTCAAACCCAAGCGATTTTCACTGGTGTCAAGCAGAAGAGTATGCAAAATCACTTCTTGACTTTAGATGGTGCTACAAAACTTTAAGCTTCCGACACCCGCTTGTAACACAGAAGAAGATGAAGAGAGGAAGTTCACACGCTTGTTGTTAAAGTTACTGGTGACTCGAACAAGCATAGATGGTTCAAGTAGCAGCTCCAGCTCTAGAGATGAAGAAATGATTATTGTTCACAAAGCAATAAGCAGCTCCATGTTCATATCGCCTCTGGGCATCTTCTTCAATGTGCACTCGCATTGACAGTTTTGCGCTTGAGCGCCTCCAAGTGCTGTTCACTGTAACTTCAGCTGCTCCGTGCACATAAATAAAAGTGCCAATCTGATTAGTGGAGAAGGTTTTAACGTGGCGCGTCAAATAAAAAAAAAAAAAAAAAACGAGCATGAGGTGTTTTTTTTTAAATGATGCTTTTGCGCCTGCCGTTTTGCGCGTTGGTGTGCACGATCACATTGACGCCCTTTATTTAGTTATAAACGTCAACGGAAAACACAATCAAAAAACATTTTGGTGTGCACGGGCCTTAACACTTAAAAATAGGTTTTCCTTTCAGTTATATTTCTCCTTTTCCGAATGTACTCCTATTTCCCACTGCTGATGTTTCTTTGTTGCCGAAAATGGAAAATATATAGGTTTATATTTTCCTGCTTATGGTAAAATAAGTAACTCCATCCTTCCAATATAGCTGTGGTATTGCGGGGGCTTATCTCTCCGGTGTGCATGAATTCATAAAAGTCTTATTTAAAGTGTCATGCAAAAGGACAGCTGTCAGTCAGATACTCCACTTCTTGTGAAGAGAGAGGCAGAGTCTCAATCTTTATCGCTCTGCATTTGTGGCAGTGCTGACTACTGCTGACCTGCTGGACGAGAGAGAAAGAGACAGTCCTACAGATGGAGAAAGAGAGAGTTGATGTGCGTGTGTGTGTGTGAAAGTCTACCCAAGCTCACTGTGAAAATGGGAATGAAAATGTAAGTTGCAGTTTTTCGCTGGAATGAAACGCTAGACAGCAAAACTTTTATTTTATTTTATGCAAATTATGATTTTGGGTTGGAGTATAAAGGCTGATTTATACTTTCGCCTGACGTCGCATCATGGACCTCTGCTGACTGCATGCGCACCTCACAAAACAGACGAGGCTTATTCTTGACATGTTTGCCGTTTAAATATTCTTTAAAAAGACAGAAAGTGGTCAAAAGAAACCCATCGTAAAGTCTGATGGATAAACATAGAAGTATGAAGCATTTAGAAACTACACTGTAAAACCCAAAAAGTTAAGGTACTTAAACCATTTGAGGTAACCTATTGCAACAAATCCTTTAAGTTTAAAAACTAATCCTAATGAGTACTGTGAACTTAATCCATTAGAGTTAATGAGGCATTTTGTGGACAGTAAAACACAATACATGAAGAGAACTCAAACCAACTGAGTACTGTACAACCTAATAAGTTAAGGCAACTCAAGCCATTTGAGGAAACTGATTGCATCAAAACATTTCAGTTAAAAATGAATCTATATGAGTACTGTGAACTTACTCCATTTAAGTTAAAGTAATGAGGTATTAAATTAACTCATTGCCCTCAACACCGAGTTCAAAACTCTTTTCAAATGAGTAGAATAACCATTCAGTTAATTTTGAGTTAACTACACTCATTTCATTTGATAAACTGTTGGGTTTTATAGTGTGTCATATCATTAGTATTGTTAAAAATGTTTAAACTAATTACTTTCAATGATAAAAAATTAAAGTTTTAACCATTCAAGATTTTTTTGCAATTAAACTTTGATGCATCTCTTGCTTTTGTTCCTATTTCGGACAGTTTTACACTCTCAGAAATGAGAGTTGTCACTAGGGTGGTATTTTTTCAAAACGTACAAATTTGTACCTAAAAGGTCCATATTAAATCCTCAAGGGTATATATTAGTGCCTAAAAATAACAAAAGTGTTCCTATAAAATTTTTGTAGGTACTAATATATACTTTTGAGGTACCAATATGGACCCTTTAAGTACAAATTTGTACCTTTTGAAAACGTACCACCTCAGTGACAACTCGTATACCGTTATTTCTGAAAGTGTACCTATTAAAGTTTAATATCAATGACAACAGAACATGGGTTGCTCTCTCTCTCTCTCTCTCTCTCTCTCTCTCTCTCTCTCTCTCTCTCTCTCTTTATATATATATATATATATATATAGTAAAAGTCAGAATTATTATTTTGTCTTCTGGAGAAAGGCTTATATTTGTTTTATTTTAATTTTTTCGGCTAGAGTAAAAGCAGTTTTAAATTTTTTTTAAAAACATTTTAAGGGTAAAATTATTAGCCCTTTTAAGCTATTTTCTATTTTATTTTTTTTATTTTTTATTTTTTGCTAGTCTACAGAATAAACCATCGTTATACAATAACTTGCCTAATTACCCTAACCTGCCTAGTTAACCTAATAAACCCAATTAAGCCTTTAAATGTCACTTTAGGCTTCATAGAAGTGTCTGAAAGAATATCTAGTCACATATTATTTACATTCATCATGGCAAAAATAAAATAAATCAGTTATAAGAAATGAGTTATTAAAACTATTATGTTTAGAAATGTGTTGAAAAAGTCTGCTCTCTGTTAAACAGAAATTGGGGAAAAATAAACAGGGGGGCTAAAATTTTAGGGGGGGGGGGTCTAATAATTATGTATGTATTTTTATGGCAAGAATAAAAGCCAAAAAATGGAAACTTACTAAAAACTACTGACATTTTTAGAGATTTAGCCCACCTCACAATTCACACATTACTGTCTGGCTAGTACTTATATGGCAAGGAAATAATGGTCCAACATTCCTGACCATTATCACCAATGAAGTCTAGAAAAACAGGGCATCAGTATATTGTAAACCGATTGGTGCAAATATTCTTTTCCAGTTATCAAAAATACAAAAAAAAATTGTTGCTTGATTTTAGTTTTGTAATTATTAAATTGTTTTAAAATCAAAATTGGATGAGCTAAATCGGCCGTATAGTTTATGTGTGTGAATGAGTGTGTATTGATGTTTCCAGTGTTGGTTTGGGGCTGGAAGGACATCCGCTGCGTGAACCATATACTGGATAAGTTGGCAGTTCATTCCGCTGTAGCAACCCCAGATTAAAGGGACTAAGCTGAAAAGAAAATAAATTAATAAATAAACATCAGTGTAAAACCTATGGTGGGAAAACATATTTCTGTAATTGTGTATGAAAACCACCTGGGTCTCTACTTTTGCTATCACTTCTCTTATTGGTTAAAACAAACTTATCCCTGAAGTTTTTAACAAAAACTTTCTTCTTACCCCTGGCTGTTGCAATTTCTAGCCAAAAATTATTGGTTATCCCTATTAGTTTTCGTATTAGTTTGTTTTACTTATTTTAGTTTCATTAATGTAAATAAACAAGTACATTAGCATTAGTAAAGATTATGTAGTGCTGAAAAAGGCATTGTAATGGATTAATTAACACATTAATATATGTCTAGTTAACATCAAATTGGACCTATGCCCCTTTTTACAACATTTAAAATAAGTCTTTGATGTCCCTAGAGCAGTGGTCACCAAACTTGTTCCTGGAGGGCCGGTGTCCTGCAGATTTTAGCTCCAACCCTAATCAAACACACCTGAACTAGCTAATCAAGGTGTTACTAGGTATACTTGAAACACCCAGGCAGGTGTGTTGAAGCAAGATGGAACTAAACCCTGCAGGGACACCGGCCCTCCAGGACCAGGATTGGTGACCCCTGCCCTAGAGTGTGTTGCCCATATTAGGCTTTGATTCAATTGTGTCGTTTTGATGACTGTCTCTTTAATTTTAAATGAGAATGTTCTTCTAGCATTTTTTTTTTCAAAAGAGAGTGGAACTATAAACACCTGTGTGCCATCATAATGGTAATTCAAAACTCCAAAAGGCAGATGGCTGCTTCTCACTTAGGACAGTCTGTGCTAATAAGGGAGATATCTTCACTAATAGGCAGGGCTTTCGCCTTCTGATGACATGTACAATGGGAGAATGTCAATCAAAGTGTTTCTACAATCTCTTTTTATGAAATGTGATTATAAAAATTTGAATTCAAAAATGTTAATCTTTAGAAAATATTTTCACACACTGTGGCCACACAACTGTGTTTAAACCCCTTACAAAAGAGATTTTTGCATGATAGGTCCCCTTTAATACATACAGTATCAAGTAATGCTTAACAGATGTGTTGTTCACTGTTAATGCTAACTAATCTAATTAATACAATGTTATTGCTAAATGCTGTACAACTGCTGTTCATTATTAGTTTATGATGGTAAATACATTAGCTGAAATCTAAGCTGTAACTGTTTAGAATACTATACTAGTGTTATTTTATATTTCAAATAGTTTTTCATATGCTTCCACACTAGAAAAAAACTGAAAGACTTTTTTATTCATCTGCATTGTTGTTCAGTTGTATTTGTTTGTGCTATTGCTGATTTGTTTATTTGTTTTCATTTCATTACTGACTGTTTACGTTTCATTTGAAATTTAAATGAATGCAACAATTGTTGTTGCTGAATGTGAATCATATTAGGATCCAGACCATGAGTGATGCGTTGCATCTCTAATTATGGAGCAGTCTATCAATTAATAAAGACTCGCTTCTGCACGAATCCTTGCACAATATTATGTTATCACCTGAAAACACCTTCTCCACAGTAAACGAATAGATGTTAATGTTCGCATTACATTTCTGTCTCCAAATGTATGGCTTTTCTGATGTGGTAGTCTTGTTCGGTAGCTCAAATGGCTCACTGGGTTCGACAGTCTTGAAACGCTGTCCTACAAAAGAGTTAAAAGCCATATAAAGTGTTTCATCACACATATCTTTTAAGCCTGCTGTTTAGATGTCGGGTAAGGTACAATGTGAAATAATATTTTTAAGAATGATAAAGTGCCCTTAGACTCTGGAAGTCATTTAAACGATATCCACTAATTAACATTGAGTTTGTATACAGTTTTCAATAGTGAAAGTGTTCATTAGTTTTGATATATATATATTTATATATATATATATATATATATATATATATATATATATATATATATATATATATATATATATATATATATATATATATATATAATTTAATTGATATATTTAAAATTGCCAGAACATACCCACCATACCTCACCACCCATATGATTTCAGAAAATATTATGTGCTTTTTAACACCTACAGTGTTTCTTACATAAAAAAGTTCAGGAAGCAACATGTTTTTTTTTTTTTCTTGTGCGAGTTCAACCAACCTGGCGAAAGTCTTGCTGTTTATCCAAGTTTTAGTAACAACAAATAATAACTTGACTTCTAGCTGATCAATTGGTATCAGAAGTGAAAGGCAAAGTCCTCTAGATTGTGCTTATTTTTCCAAATAAAATATGATCACGCCTGATTTTTCTGGGTTTTTTTTTTTATGCTGTAGAAAATATCAAATTAAAAGATAATGTTAGTATAAGCAAAAGAAATGTTTTGCTAATAAATAAAGGTTTAAAATAAGCATGTTTTCTAGACAGTTTGAGAAACCAATGTCAGATGTGAGCCTTCAAAAAATTTGGAAGGAGGTGGGCCCCGAAGTGAAAAAGGTTGAGAATCCCTGACTTATAACAGTAATCTCAGAGATAAAGATATTTATTAAAAACTTTTGAATCCTAAATCTTCCAGGGTAACTTGTCCTGCATTGGATACAACGCCTGCAATTTGTACTGTATGGTTTTAATAGCAAACAGATAGGGAAAATTTTCAAATTTATAGGCTAGAAAACCTTAAAATATGAGGTCATATAAAAAATCCAGCCAGAATGTCCGAGCTATTGACTCTATATTGTATAATCTTTTTTTCACAGGCAAGCACCATTGATTTATTTTTTTTTTAAACAAAAACAAGTCTAGATAAATTGTTTTATTTCAATGTCACAATGTCAAGATATGAATATTTTATCACATCAGAAAACATTCTATGGTGTTGAAAGAGCAACTGCAGGGTTTGATGATTGTAATTGGCTGTATTGTGTTTGTCCTAGTAGTTTTATTGTGTGTGATTGGCTGCGTCATGTGACTGGTTGTGGATCACTGATTAGAAGAGCTTCCCTTTGGCTGGATTAGTATGTTTTACAAACGCTTTTTAATTAACTTGATGTGGATATATTTAACTGGCGGGAAAGTATTTAAAGTTACCTGCTTCTCTGTCTGACAGCCTGCAGTCAGTAGCCTTTCTGTCATTTTTTATATATTTTTTTGTCAAACTGGCTAGCAGACATAAAGCATACAATAGACCCTTCGCTAAGCCCCGCCCTCCTTAGTTACTATTGCTACACATGTCAAGCTTTCGTGCCTGGCACGTCTATTACAATGTGTATGCGGCAGTGTCAGACATTGCCAGGGATATAATAAATCATTTTTGGCGAACAGGTGAAATATCAGAGAAAGCCAGACAAAAAAGGACTGCAGTATGCATTACAGGGTAAGTTCACCACATAACAGGCTACCGATGAGAAAATAATTTAATCAAAATTAAAGCTAGGTTAGCCAAGCTGCCTCATACGCTAACCATTCAACAGCTTAGCTCATGCTCAGCAGGATAGGTGACTTTTAAAAATAATCTAATATTAACAAATTAAATCGTAGTTTCTATTTTTTTAGCCAAAAAGCCTGATAGACTAATTCTTGTGCAGTGAAATATAGTGTTACTGACCGACAGTGCTTCTATATAATTCATTCATAGAAAGAACAACCAGAAAGGGGAAATTGATGGAATTTTGCCAAATATTAGCATCATTGACCCATAACAATGTGCTGCACCTATCAGTTTGTCAGTATGTTTGTGTGCTCTTTATTCTGGTTTCTATTCTAATTTGCAATTGAGTGGAAAAAATAAATAAATTGAAATACAAATCAAAGTATAAATAGTAGAAGTGAACACACAGACCAACAAAAATTAATCCGACACCAAATATAGAAGCAGACACTAACCCAGTATGATGACTAAATCTCTAAACAACGGACGAAAACATCAGTGAATTGTAGCTCTAACATGGCCATGAGGGATATAAATGACTGAAAAACAGGTGCTGGTGAAGTATATTGATCTCAAGTGCTCAGATTGTGATCACATCTTGGCTTTGTTCTGTTGATAAGTAATTTCATATATTCGTAGCTTGAAACAGATGGATGGAATATGATTGCTATTAGTATGACTACTATAGCGAGGGCTTAAACAAAGCAGTGCTCATAATATCAAGCGGGAAAATAGAAAAAGACAGCTGGGAAACATAACCTGATTTGTATTTTTGTAAAAAACACAGTATATATCTTTTTAGGGTCAGAGGCATGTGAGTTATTGCCATCGGTCTATCACTGAATGTGTAAGGAGTATCGAAAACAAAACCAACAAACAAAGCACCCCTCACACAGCTTGATCCATGCTGGCATTTCTCCCTTTGGGTTTTAGGTTTTGAAAAGGGAAAAATTCCACTACCCCTCCAAACTTTTAGGATACTGGGTCTCAGATTTTTGCAATCCATATGCACAATGCTTTGGCTTGTTTCCCTTTGCTCGAAATCTTGACAGGCCTCCTGCACGTAGCTACAGTTGCTAAGTCACGATTGGTGTGTGGTGGTTTTCGGGTGTGACCCACTAAAGTTACCCAATCTGCTTTCTGCTGTCTTACACTATCTGTTAAACTTTTGGTTAAGCAAATTTTATTACTGGGACATAATTTTTATTATTATTATTATGCCTATTATTAAATTGTAGTATTTTCATAGCAATTTAAACTACCCCTTCAATATGTACAACAAAAAAGAGCTTTGATACTCTGGGGAAGAATGTCTAAGTCCATCAATTATGTCAGGTTTCCATTTTTTTCTTGTGCTTGAATGTTAAAACAGCCCTCCTATTACTTGTCAGTCAATGTAATGGCTCCTCGCCATTTTATGTTGGAGACCCCTGGTCTAAATACTGAGATAATCAATTTTAACATTGTCAAGATGAAGTGCAATGCACAATTTTAATTAAAAAGCTGAGTTTTGATATTTGTACGGTAGGAAATTTACAAAATATCTTCACAGAATGTAATCTTTTATTAATATTCTAATGACTTTTGGCATAAAAAAACATCATGTATCATTCTTTTATTCAATGTTTACTAGATGTCATTTGAACATTACAAATGTTTAATGCTGATTCATTTTTAGGTTTGTTAAATTTGTGATTCTGCTCATTTTCACTGGTCATCAGGCTGTCAAGCAGAGAAATGTCAATATGCTGTTAGAGATGAATGACAGTCATTGCTTTGTCAGAAACAAAATGACTGTGGTTTGCAGTAAGGGCGTAATGTTGTTATTCATGGAGCTGTGCAGGTGTGTGCTTGACTTACCGCAGGAGGGCTGGACACTTTTTTCCGACTCTGCTGCCTGCTGTCTGCATGACAGAGAGGCATTTGTGTATTAATGTATTCAGCGCAGTCGATATAGATTCATCCTATTGATGTCGGCACATCAACTGCTTCTCACTCAAATCATTTCAAAATGATGCAGTGTTGAAATGTTTGAGTCCTGAAAACACACACACACACACACACACACACACACACACACACACACACACACACACACAGATAAATATGCATTTATATTCACAGCATTCACTGACACCACATTAGGGCAGAAAAGGACAGACATTTTGTCACTAATGGACAGGAAACATGTACTCCATGTGATGCCATTTCTTTATATATATATATATATATATATATATATATATATATATATATATATATATATATATATATATATATATATATACTTTTTAAGCAGAAATTGTTGATGTTAGTTGATGTTAGACAAATTGTAATCTGTCATTGTAATCTGTCAAATTGTAATCTGTCAAGAAATATTTCACCAATCAAGTTCAAAAGAGAAATAAAACACCACAGAAAAATACTTTTGTAATAGGGCAACAAACTTTATACTTTTCTTTGAGGTCCCACAATGTGTTAAATATATAAAACATCATACTTAAGAAGTTTCTTTCTGCAGACTTCTCATGACTGCAGACTTTCTGCAGACTTCTCTTTTTTTATATGCAAATCTACATAATTACAGAATCATTTTTGGATCGGTTCGACATAAGGAAATATTCAAATGCTGCAGAAAGCTTAATATTCTTTAAATGTTTAGTATGTTAAAAGCACATTTTAGATCAGCTTCATGGTGTCTCATAATAGCACAGTTGAATACACTTAGATGTACTTAAGTTTATCTTAAAATGTACTTAATACTATTTTTTAGAACATTAAATACAAAATTAGTTTGGGAAAATAGAGCACTTTTAGTACATTATTTAGCACACTTTTTTACAAGTTGTATATTCTTTTAATATATTACTATTATACTTTAAATTAGTCATAAATATATTTAAATGTTTAAAAGTAGGGTTCAAGTGTATTTCTAGTTGTAAGTAAATATATATATATATATTTAAAATACAGATATAGTATGTTAAAAGCACATTTTAGTTCAGTTTCAGGGTGTCTCAAAATAGCACCGTTGAGTGCACTTAGATGATATTAAGTTTATCTTAACATATACTTAATACTATCTTTTAGTACATTAAGTACAAAATTAGTGTGTGAAAATAGAGCACTTTTAGTACATTACTGAAAAGTGTACTAAGTATGCCTAAATAAAGTGTATTTTAGCACACGGCTTTCACATTTTGTATATTCTTTTAGTACATTACTATTATGCTTTAAGCTATTCTTAAATATATTTATGAATGTTTAAAATTAGGGTTCAAGTGTATTTCTAGTTGTAACTAAATCTATTTTAGTTTTAGTGCACTTTTTTTTTTTTTTTTACCTGGGACACCATTGACATGCCATTGAACTGATTAAAACCACGCAAGCTCATTCTGAAAACTTAGTCCCAAGGACGTTTCTGGAGACCACGAAATACATCCCGGGAGGTACGTATTTGTGCAGTTTTTGTTTTTGCAAATCTGCGAGAGGCCGCTGTATGCGCTTTTTAGCATCTCCAATGTCTCTCGCGAGCACGAACAGTTCTCACGTGAACCCACCGGAGGCCGCTGTCGAGTGACCGTCTGTCTGACTGACCGTTTGTCTGACTGACCGTCTGTCTGACTGACTGAATGATTGACTGGGCGACCGGCCAATCGGCCGACCCACACTCCTCCTCCTTCCCTAAACCCAACCGGTTTTACCGATTGACCCGCCAGCCAGCCCGCCCGCTTCCTTCCCTAAACCCAAGCAACGATTTACAAAAGCCATCCAGTAAAAGAAAATCGCTCCTCTGATTTTGACCAAGTTTTCGGATTTCACCACGTTCTCACCCTGTTATGAACTCATTCACTTTTTTTTTGGATTCTGTTTTTGTCTTACCTGAATTCTGAAACTGCTCCTCCCCAGACTCAAACACAGTCGTCGCCGTTGTTGTGGTCAGCTCCTCTCCACGTCTCCACTCCACTGACATACACGATGAGCTGGACAAAGTGGTTGCGGCGAGAAAACCCTCCACACTGAGGTAAGCTGTGAGCGCGAAGAGGAGCACTGCCCAGCAGCGTATGCTTAAAAAAAAAAAATTAATTGCAGCCATACGTACCCCTAGCTACATAAATCGCAGTCTCCAGAAACATCCACGGGACTACGTTGTCAGAATGAACTTGGGATTAACTAAAAGCTGGTATAAAATCAATTGCGAAGGGTTTTTACTTGATATTTATAGAGCATTTTAGTGACATGCTCCTATGTGGGTCCAAAACACATGTGGACATTACTTATTACACACACAGGGATGCAAAGCAGTGCACAATTATCTAATAATATGAACAATTAATCAGAAAAATAGCAAATGCGCCATGGCGTGACACAACTTACTCCTAAAGAAAATGGCAGTTGATACTCTGAATGGTTTAATGCACATTATACAAAACACACCCATAACTCATTAAGAGAATAAGTACAACCCTTGTAGACCATCCGCCGGGCACACAAACCGTTTTTCCATGTCTTTAAAATACCAAAAGTTGATTAAGACGCGCCATAAGTGAAACTGTGCCATCTGCTTTAGACAATGCATCTAGATCATTAAAATAGAGCCCAGAGTGTTTTCTGCCCAAGAGTGTCCGTTTGTTTGTCCATCATGGCGCTAACTTTAGTTTTTGTAACTGTTATGCTGAGTTGATATACTGTGTATGATTTATAAATAGTTTTTCCAATTTAGATCATCTAATAATGTCACCAAATTAAGTTTCAACTCTCTTCTGAGAGCCATTTTGTTCCTAAACTATAGCTTAAGTACAAAACACACACTTTCTCTCTCTCTCTCACACACACACACACACACACACACACAAACACTAAATATTGATGATGTCTTTGTACTGTAATTGCTTGGAGGTTTAATTTTCAGTTTGAATCATTCAGACAGTCACTCACCTGGGTTTAGTGTAGAATCCATGGCTTGAACTGGACTCTCTCCATTCAAATGGGATAATTACCCTCATTTAGTTAAACCACATGCAGCCGTTCAGTTTTCTAACTGCTCGTTTTCTTTCTTTCATCCTCGCTCTTAAGACTTTATGTCTTCCATTAAAAGTTATTGCAGGCGTATAAAGCGTCCTTGCAGAGAACTTTCCACTTCACATTACGAAAGAGTTCAAACGGGTCAAAACACACGAGAGAGTCACAACATACTGAAGTCACAGACATTTGGTTCATAACAGTACAGTATTGAGAATCGGTGTGTGGAGACAATAGTTTTATATGTTTTAATATTGGGGCAGCACAGAGAATCAGTGGTTGGCACTGTTGCCTCACAGCAAGAGAGTCAGTTGACATTTCTGTGTGGAGTTTTTCCCATGTTGGCGTGGGTTTCCTCCAGGTGCTCTGTTTTTCTTTTTGCATTTATCTTATAGGTGTTATCCACTGTGATATAAAGCTACACACGTGTTCATTTGGACAGAGTGATTAACTTAAGTGTAGTGTTGTCAAGATACATGTTCAATTCAATACCTTGCAAAATATTGATATTCAATAGACTACTATTTTTGATATAATAACAATTGTTTTAAAAATAGTACAAAAAATAAAAATAAAGATATATGTGCTAGAAATATGTTTACTTCAAATTTCTTTAGAGGAGCATTTTTTTCCTCAAGTTTTCCTCAAAATAGGGTTGATGTGGGCATTGTAGCACTTTAAATGCATGTAATGCCTGTTTCATTCATACTTGAGCAGAAATTCCATATATGCCTCTCAAAAGTAGCAGATGCCTTGATATTTATCATATCTAGAAAGCTAGTACAATTTCAGTTTTTCTGACTAATTATATTTACATTGATATGATGCTCATTTTATTAATTACATTTATTTTGTTTTACCAAAACTACGCACATTTTATACTGTGAAATCAAATATTAAGCTTCATCAGTAGAACTATTCAATTTCGCGAAAGAGTTGTATTATTACCTCATCAGCTTCAGCTCCTCAAAATAATGAAAGAATGAAGTGCAGTGGCGGAATTTTTTTAAACCATGTGACAACAGTGCCACTCCCACCTGCTGGTAGAAACAGGTGCTGCTGAACAGCTGACTATTTAATTACCCAACCCAAAGCTGCGTTAAGTGGATTGCGCGTGATGTATGTGGTAATTTTCAGTACTTAGAAAACAATTTTTATTTACGTGCAACATATTCCAAAAGATCAGGGGCTTTTGACAATGAATCAGGAGCTTAAGCCCCCAAAGCCACCCCTCGCAACGCCACTGCAAAGACATGCAGTGTAGGTGAATTTTAATAAACTAAATTGGCTGTAGTGTATGAGTGTGTGTGTGTGTGTTTGTGTGAATGAGTGTGTATGGGTGTTTACCAGCGTGTTTCGGCTAGAAAGGACATCTGCTGCCTAAAACACATGCTAAAATATTTGGGGGTTTATTCCACTGTGGTGACCTCTGAAACAGAGACTTAGCTGAAGGAAAATGAATGAATGAATTTGTTAATATTAGTTATCATAAACATACAATTGAATAGACGTAATATACTGAATCAAAACTTTAAAAATACAACTTTAAAATTTATTTTAATGTTCATTTACATCCAAAGTTCTGTCTGTTAATAAAATTTAAAGGATCTGAGATAACATGAACTAACAATAAACAGTTAAGGGCCGATCACACCGAACACGCTTTTACGTTCCAAAAGCACAAGGTGCACCACTCTGCCTTATTGTTGACAAAAAAGAAGTGATGTGCACTTTTAATGTAATGTATTGTGCATGAGTTTTTCTTCTCAGTGGCGCAGTGGGTAGCAAGTTCGCCTCACAGCAAGAAGGTCGCTGGTTCGATCCTCGGCTCAGTTGGTGTTTCTGTGTGGAGTTTGCATGTTCTCCCTGCGTTCGCGTGGGTTTCCTCCGGGTGCTTCGGTTTCCCCCAAATTCCAAAGACATGCGGTAGAGGTGAATTGGGTAGGCTAAATTGTCCGTTGTGTGTGTGTGTTTCCCAGAGATGGGTTGCGGCTGGAAGGGCATCCGCTGTGTAAAAACTTGCTGGATAAGTTGGCGGTTCATTCCGCTGTGGCGACCCCAAATTAATAAAGGAACTAAGCTGACAAGAAAATGAATGAATGAATGAATGAATGTGTTATTCAAGATTTGTGAAGTCATACAGCACCAGATAACTCAACCACAAGTCTCTCTTCCATCTTCAAAGTCTCCATAGTTGTCTTGATAACACAAACAGTGCAGGCACCTGCACTGGAAAACCCCATGCTTTTTATTTGATTAGAGAATGGAACAAATGCGACTGACGTAACACACTTTTTCAGCCCAGAGTTAACTTTTTTCAATTGCAAATGTAACAGCGCGCATTGGCAAAAATGTGAGGTGCATGGGGTGCATAAGCAATTATTACAAATTAATAAATCATTCAAAAAAGGCGCCTCTAAACGCAAAAAGCACATTCGGTGTGAACGGCTCCTTACTGAACAGTACTAATTTGTACTAACATTTGTAAATGTAAATAAACACTGTAGCAAATGCATTGCTCATGATTATTTCATGTCAACAAACTAAGCATGGCCTCTGTAAAACTATTTTAATACCGTAAATGAACAGGAAAATGCTGACAGCAAAAATAGCCTAAAACATAAATTGCATGTCTTTCTATCATATTCATTCATTCATTCATTCATTTTCTTTTTCGGCTTAGTCCTTTTATTAATCTGGGGTCGCCACAGCGGAATGAACCACCTACTTATCCAGCATACGTATGTTTTACGCAGCAGATGCCTTTCCAGCTGCAACCCATCTCTGGGAAACATCCATACACACTCATATACTACGGGCAATTTACCTTACCCAATTCACCTGTACCTGAAGGAAACCCATGCGAACATGGGGAGAACATGCAAACTCCACATAGAAACGCCAACAGACCCAGCTGAGGCTAGAACCAGCGACCTTCTTGCTGTGAGGTGACATCACTACCTACTGCACCCCCAGTATTATTTTTATAAAAATATATATAACATTTTATAAGAAAGAGGAAAGAACTTTTAAAGACTTTGTCACGAACACTTAAAAGTGGTTTTAATTTCTTCTGAGATTGAGGAAAGTCTAAACCTTGTAAAATCATGGATAAATTGCAGAAATTATGGCTATAAGTTTAAGTGAATGGAAACAATTACAGAACAATTCACTTAAACAGGAATGGAAAGTTTTGAAGACCAATTTGTACCCAGAAGTGAGGAAATCTGACAAACTCTATTTGAAGATATTTAATTTTAACAGAAAGACTGCTGAAAGTTTTATCTATCTATCTGCCTGTCTCTCTTCCTGCCTGCCTGCATGCCCGCCCGCCCGCCCGTCCGTCCATCCATCCATCCATCCATCCATCTAAGCCAACAAAATAAATTTCAAAATAATATTTCTGTGATTTTATTACATGCAAAAAAGCACACCAGACGAGTAAAAGAGCTCATGTGTGTTTAAAGAGAGTGCCATTTCCTTGCGAGAAGGATTGAATATTTGCTTCTTGCTGTGGATAAACATGTTGAGTAAAAGATGTTCCTATTCAAATCAAAACAGATTTCTTTCGTTCAACTTCAATACTCCGCTTGTGGTACAATTGGCTGATTCCTTATGTGAAAGCAGCCATAATATCATTGAATGTCTTGTCAAGTCCTTTCAGTCAGACTCTAATGTGGCGGCAGCTGTTTTCTGGATGTCTGTGCGGACGAGAGTGTGAATGAGAATGAGAGCGAGAGAGAGAAGCTCTTCATCTAAAACCCTGCACACCAGCTGCATCTTCCTTGCTTCCGTACTTTGTGCACTCAAAGCCTCGTTTAGAGTAATTAGCTGTATTTGGCTCAGTTAATGAGTTTCCCCTCCGTCCTTGTATACTTGTTTTTAGAGGAGCTCTGTCAGTCAGAAGAGAAAGACTGTACCTGGGAATGGCAGGCTCTGTTTGGTATTAGTGTGTTTGTGTGGCAAGCTGTTTTAACATTCAGTCTATTGGACTTAAGCTGCCTGCCAAATCGCATACTTATGCACTATTCTACGCCATTTTGTAGTATAAATAGTGTAAGTAGTGCATTCACACTGAAAACTCATAATAAGTAAATAAGTGCACTTTAATTACCCGGATGATGCACTCATTCAGCTGCTAAAATTAAGTGTGTAATGATGGACACTTCACGCACTCAACGACCGCAGGTTTGTTTACGTAGCAGAAGGGGCGGAGCTATCGGACGCACATGTTGAATAACTTTATTTATTTTGGATGGTGAAAGCAAAATTCTCCTACGAGAGTGATTATAGCGCCTCCCGATGGTGAATGTGGTTATACTCACGGCAGGTATTATTTGATAATTCGGTCGTTTATTTCACTTATTTGGCAACCGCCAAACGTCATCAGGGAAACGGTTTGAATTTCTGTTTAGTAAAAAAACATTAGTGTGCCATTTGGGATGCCACTACATACATATACTATCCTGTTGAGTGTGTAAGTGCATAAGTACATAGTGCATGAGTGCATAGTGTATAGTGTGCCATTTGGGACGCAGCTTTATTCTTCACAAACGAGCAGACGCAGCCATTGAAATCTTTTTGGCTTCAGACTTCCGGTCTCGTTCACTTCCATTTCTTTTTAGATGGTCAAAAAACAGCAAATTTTGCTGCTTGGTGTTGCAAACTGGTATTTTATATTTTATTAGGCTATTCTTGTCATAAACACACTTGTAGTTTGACCGTTTTCTGCTGTTTATTATTCCTAGTCTTTTCTCCCATAAGCAACTAAATCGAAATTTCTAATGCTGTGTCTAAAGCACACAAGACGTGGCATGCTATTCATGCATATACGCGTGAATTATTATTTTTTATTTCAAATTTTGAGCTTACTTGCTTCATTCGCACACCAAATTCGCTTCACAATAGCAGACATCCTAAGTTATGTAAAGTCATTTCCAGGGGGATACAGAGTTGATTTGCGGGAGGTTGCGGGAGAGTGTGTGCCTGAAGAAGGAGGGAGGGGGGTTGGTATCTGTGAGTGAGCGACATATCAGAGTAGGGGCAGGTGCGCGCGAGACGTACCTGAATAGCGGTGGGGGTGAGTTGCGCGCGACATACCTGAAGAGCGGTGGGGGCTGAGTTGTGTGCGGCATACCTGAAGAGCTGTGGGGGGTGAATTGCACGCGACATACCTGAAGAGCGGTGGGGGTGAGTTGCTTGCGACGTTTCTGAAGACCTTGGAGGGATGGTTTGGAGAGGGGTGTGCAATGTATTCAAGGATCGGGCGGGAGATGCGAGATTTACAGAAGATAATCATTCATTTGCAGGCATCCGGGAGTCTCTATGCATTTGCGGGATGCTCCTAGAACTTCCGGGAGACTTGGGATGTCTGCAATAGAAGCGAATTCACATCATGGACAAGGCTTCTGTCTGCCCCATGACTCTAGCTTCAGTGCTAAATGGCTAGCATGGATTTTATTGAGAGAGTAGCTGTGGTTTATGTGCTTTAGGAAGGCTGAAAAACAGCGTAGGTTCTTTCGGCTAGTCCACCCAGCTCTCAATAACTCCTCCAGAAAATATACCTGGATGATAGACGCTTTCAGAGGTGCTTCAGACTGAGCCGAGCCCAGTTTAATGAACTGTTGTCCGGTGTCGGCAAGAGGATTTCCCCTCAGGACACCAACATCAGGCACTACGTCATAATCACTCTCCTACAAGAGGAAGCTCCTGATTGGTTGATGCAGCCCGAATGTCTGCTGTAGTTCAGATTTTCCAACTCGAGCAATTGGCACGAAACGGTCAACTCGCGTCACTTCATTTGAGCGAATTGCGTCATTCGTATCACCTTATACATGCTTATTGCACTGCAGGATGTCTATTTGCGTCTTGCAACACAGACCCCAAGTTGAGCACCCCCTGCTGGTCTCACTAACACCACTTCCGGCAGTATCCTGTTTTTTCCATGTAGTCTTACATCGAGGTACTGACCAGGTGCTGCCTTGCTTAGCTTCAGTGGGCGACCATGTGAGAGTTACTGTTGTGGAACTGCTGGCTATAACGTTTATAAAATAAGTGACACTCTCTGCATTTTAATATGACATTAGTATCAATAGCATACTTGTGATACTACTGTTATAATTCTAGAAGATTTTTTAAATTTCAGGGAAAAATTACATTGTACCCAGTGTTTCTACAACACTTCACTGATTTTGTGCCATCTAACAAAAGTTACTACCATAATTCACAGAAAGCATTATGGTGGGTAAAATACAGGTGGATATTTTACATTTTCAAAAAGCTTACCATAGTGTGTGTGTATTCTGGCCAGGACAACCTCCCAGGCCTCATTCACACTCAATATGAGCATTAATCACGCTAATTACAGCAGCTCTGCCTCAGGGGCTGCTGGGACGGTGGAGGACTAAGGTGAAGACGGGCTGATAGACAGGAGATGTTAGTCACGCTGCTCGTCACTTTGCAATGCAAATGGAGTCACAGGGAACCTCATTGCCGCCTTTGAATTAACACGTGGCTCATATTGAGTAAAAGTAGAATAGCTTTCGATTTTTACAGCCTTGACTCACTTTCAATTGACTCATTCACTTGCGCAGTTCGTGACATTGAAGTAAATCACCAGATGTGTAGAGCATGTCATGATAAAAATATAATTATTATCATGAAATTTCTTCTTCAGGTCTGGTGTTGAGTTCAAGGTAGAACGATTTGATTGAATAAATGTATGCACAAAATAGTTTGAGGTCAGCACTTTTAAAAATAAATTATTGTTTTCGTTTAGCAAAGACACATACTCATTAAAAGTAACATTGATTCACATGCCTTCTATGTAAGGGACAATCAATGAATTGCTGTGCATTATTACTCATCCTCAACTCTCAACAAAATGCATTATCTGCATCTTCGCAAATATTTTTGAGTATATTATTGAAACGGTTAATCTCCACAGGCTCCTGCTGAAGCAGACATCCTTCAGTTTACACAGAGGAGTGAACCCTCTGGACTGTTACTGAGTTGTTATGGTTACAACTAATGTTTGGGAGAAGCACATTAATTTAGAACTTTGATTTGACTTTCAACACTAAAGTCTCTTTAAGGCAAGTCATTTTTCTTGGCAGCCATCTTTGAAACACCTCTCAAGCAGAACAAGCTTTCGATTGAATTTCATATTAGGAATCACCAATAAAGTTAAACAACAGCCGTCTCTTTAGTTTTATTTCTAAATATTTTAATCACACAAAGTCTGCAGAAACTGGATCAGGGTGGGACCAAGCTGGAGTGCTTACTCTGATCCCCCAGGCTCTGCAATGGTTGGGGAAAATTCCAAATTGATCCAAAATAATTGATTACAATTGGCTTAAGATTAGCAATGAAAATTTGGAAAATGCAACCAGAAGAACCTGAGATATTAAATAAATAAATAAATAAATACATACATACATACATACATACATACATACATACATACATTCTGCGATCAAGTCTAGTCTGAGCTCCTTCTCCACAGAGTCTTTAGCCATCAAGGACTGGTTCCTGTACTAGAAGGTGGGGCTTCATTTCCATATTGACTGTTACACTTTTCCCCATTAAAATGTATATGTGACATGTCAACACTGACAATTTATTGCACCTTCCAGTTTTTCTGAATCAACAATTTAAACCAGGCCATGGAATAAATCCATTTTCTCTTAATTGAGTTATGATAAATGATTTTTGATATTTTCTGTATTGTAATATTTCTGAAAGATAGCGCGACATAATCTGAGGTTACAGTCTTGAAAATTAAGTTTTGCATCGCAGAAACAAATGACAATTTAAAATACATTGAAATAGAAAATAGAAAATTTTTAAATTGTAATAAAATGTTACACAGTTGAAGTCAGAATTATTCGCCCCCCTTTGAATTTTATATTTTCTTTTTTAAATATTCCTTAAAAGATGTTTAACAGAGCAAGGACATTTTCACAGTATAATATTTTTTTCTTCTGGAGAAAGTTTTATTTGTTTTATTTCGGCTAGAATAAAAGCAGTTTTTTTTTTTTTTTTAAATCCACTTTAGGGACAAAATTATTAGCCCCTTTAAGCAATTTTTTATTTGTTATTTTTTTGATAGTCTGCAGAACAAACCATCGTTATACAATAACTTGGCTAATTACCCTAACCTGCCTAGTAAACATAACCCGGTTAAGCCTTCAGATATAACTTTAAGCTGCATAGAAGCGTCTTGAAAAATATCTAGTAAAATATTATTTACTGTCATCATGGCAAAGATAAAATAACTCAGTTATTAGAAATAAGTTAGTAAAACTATTATGTTTAGAGATGTTAAAGAAATCTTAAAGATTTTTTTATGAAAAATTTGATTGCTTGATTGATTGATTGGTTGATTGATTGATTGATTGATTGATTGATTGATTGATTGATTGATTGATTGATTGATTGATTGATTGTCCCCAAAGATGAATTGTTTAATCTTCAAGGGCTATAATTTGAGTTATAAATAAGGGCCATGAAATCCTTATGAAATGCAATTGACTACTTTCAAACAATTTGTCATATATGAAAATTGGATAATATTAAGGTTTCGGATCTAATTTAATAAATCTGCTTTCTTGCTCACATGCATTTTGCACAAATATGCACACACTTGAGATATTTTGAAGTCAGAGTGTCTGAAAGGCATTCAATGTGCTCTTTGATTCCAGACGTTCACAGTTTGGCACAAGTGTTTATTTCTCTGCCACCCTGAAAGCCCACACCACCTCGCTCTCTCTCTGCTTCCTATGAAAAAGCAGGTCATGCAGTTTAAGCAAGAGCGGATTATAGATGGAGCCAATGGGGCTAGAGCCCCGGGGTCCCTCACTGTCAGGGGCCTCCAGACTCCTGGAAACAAGCCACTGCAGATGCAATATTGATAGAGATAGATGAAGAGCACTTGAACGCATGCCAGAGTATCACCACAGTGAGCAAAGAAATGAAAACTGAGTCTTTCTTGACACTACTTATGCATCTTTCATGTTGTATACATTGTAGTTGCTTTCTGCAATGTATTGCAACATCTCAAGGACATTTCTGCATTAAAAATGTCTTATGTATATTTGATATTGTGGTTGGAATATCATAAGGAACCCTTCGAATGGTGAAATTTAATGCAGTTATAAACCATACAAGATGTTTTGGAAGATGATACGCCTCTGAGTGTAGCCCTTTTTGATAAAAAGAAATATAAAATAAATAAAAAAATGCTATAAAGTTTCTAATATAAGATTTTTATTTTCATGAATTAACATTTTTAAACCAGATTTGAGCTGTTGAACTAAGATTGAAGGACATTAATATTATTTTTATTGGTGGTAGTAGTAGTAGTAGTATTACTATTATTAATAAAAATAATAATTAATTATTATTATTATTATTATTATTATTATTATTATTATTATTATTATTATTATAAATATTATTATTATTATTATTATTATTATTATTATTAATATACAAATAAATAACTGCAATGGTGTGCCTGGTTTTAATCATTTAATCATTGGTTTTTATCAGTTTGTGAAGAGTGGGAGAAGAGGGTTGCATTTTTTTATCTAACACAATGGGCAGCACATTGAACACATTTTATAAGTGGTCAGAAACTAGGAAATACCTAATGAAAGAATAAAGTTACATTAAAACAAAGCACACCATTGTTTTTCTTGTGAAATTCCCAATAAGTTTGATGTGTCAAATGACCCTCTTCCAATTGAAAAAAACAAAAGTTTATCCAAGATGGCCGACTTGAAAATATATGCTTATGTGCCACAAACAGGACGTTAACATCACCAACCATTCCCATTTTATTAAGGTGTATCCATATAAATGGCCCACTCTGTAGTTAAGAAAAGAGTTCATTGTGTTCCAGGCCAATTGCACCAAACATATTTTTCCAAGTTCAGTCCAACTATTAAAAAAAAAGTGATAAAAATTTATCTTACGTTTAAAGATACTCTTTTGTTTTATTGATTTGTTTCATTTTATTTATGGTGTGGTGTCTCCAGTGTTTTTTACAATGAAGCAGAACTAGCAGGACTAGCAGGACTTTAAGCATAAAAGTTTATTCATTTAAATCACTGAATTTTAGATATATTCAACGGAATTATTACAATTTATTTTACCCAACATAAGAATCTTCAGATTTACTGAATAAAAATAACAATGCGGAAAAATAAACAATGTAATTATATAATGCGAATATGAGAAATGAGACTTGAGATTTGAGATTTAAAAAAATAAATAAATAAATACTTCTAAAGGTGCTGTCGACTTGAAATGTTCACCAGATGCCAATAACAGCTAAAGTGATCCATGCAAACTGTACAAACAAAACAAAACAAATTAGTTTAGAAAAATTATATATCATAAAATGGAATGACACAGGAAAAATCAATTGAACACATGAAGAAAGGAGGTGTAAAAAGTCATGAAAAGTCCAGACAGCAGTTGGAATATCTCAGTAGTAAGAAAGCAATCTTCTACCTCTCATTAGTGTAAATTAATATTAGCTGTTTTAGTCTCAATGCCTACCTTACCAGATGATCAAGAGGAATTCCGTGTGTATACATTTCAACAAGACAATGGTCCCAAACACAGCCAAAAAAGTACTGTATTATTGGTTTCAGAAAAGAATATAAAGCTGAGTGAATGACCCAGACAATCACCTGTCCTGAATCCATAATAAAAATAAAGGGTAGAGAATATAATAGCGACTTACAGAATCATCAAGATTTTTAACTCTCTTGATGTCTGGGTGAAAAATCACATCTGAGCAATTCATGCGACTCTATTCTCCATACATATTATATATTACAAATTACTCAATTTTTCATACAAGTTATTATATACACATCAGTAGTTCAGTTTTTTCTCCTTGTTGTTACACTTGAAATTCAGATTTATTTATTTATTTATTTATTTATTTATTTATTTATTTATTTATTTATTTATTCATTCATTCGTTCATTCCTCCGTCCGTCCGTCTGTCTATCCATCCATCCATCCATTCTTTATTTATTTATTTATTTATTTATTTGTTTGTTTGTTTGTTTGTTTGTTTGTTTATTTGTTTATTTGTGTATTTATTCATTCATTCATTCATTCGTTTATTTATTTATTTATTTATTTATTTATTTATTTATTTATTTATTTATTTATTTATTTATTTATTTATTTATTTATTTATTCATTTATTCATTTATTTATTTATTTTACAAAATCTGGGTAAATTTTATGTCAACAGCTCCTTTTACCAGGGCAAATTCAATACTTATTTTATCCACTGTATATATATATATATATATATATATATATATATATATATATATATATATATATATATATATATATATATATATATATATATATATATATATATATAATGGAAATCACTTGTTGATCTCAACATTCATTCATTTTCAAAAAAAATCTACAATATCTTCAACAAATAAAGAATGTAATGTTAGAGCAAACATGTACCCAAAAGATACATTTAGCTCAATTCAAACAAGACATCGCTTTTATATACGCATAAAAAAAAATCCTTTAACTGAATTTGTTGTACATTCTCAATGTAATCCACTGAATCTGAGAATTCCTTAAGTGAATCACGCGTCCTTCATTCCATGCAGCAGATGGCACATCTGCTAATAGGCAGGCGATAATAATGCAGTTTACGGCTGAAATACAGAGACAGCATTAAACAATGTTGACTGTAAGCATGTTAGACAAGAATACTCCATGGCGGTCTCAACGGGGACAGCGGTGCTAATTACTGCAGAGGAGAAATTAGCCACACGCAAACATGCACACTTTCTCTTTCACTCTCTCTCTCTCCGGTTCCTCTTACAGAACTCCCTGCTCTCCTTGTATATAAAGTAATCAGGGTTCATTATGCCAAAATCAATGCGCAATGTAATTAAAGTCCTTCATACTGTAAAGCTTGGCTGTCTTAAACTCTTCTCTCAGGTTCATCTGCAGTTTTTTTCACCGCTACCTGTCCTTTATGTCAGCCTCACTGCAACAGTTCAATGACAAACCAACTCTCATTTCTCCCAAAAAAAAAAAAAAAAACCTGAGGTACAGATGTAGAAAAATAGATTCTGGCCACATCGGTGGTGGTTTTCTGTCTCTATCTTTTTTTTTTTTTCTCTTAGGTTCCGTCACTCCAAACCACTCCAGAGTACACTGGAGACCTCAAGATTAATTCATTTGATAATGGATGTGCTGGAGCTCACATTCTGGCTAAATGTCTGCCGGAGACACCATACAAACACGCACATAAACAAACAGCACAAATTCAAGCATATTGTTTATGGTTTTTGTGTGGTATTTGGCATGTCTCCGCGTTTGGCCTTGCCTTTCTCTTTTTCTCTCCCTCTCATAGATACAAAACTATTCCCATTCGCTTCACATGGAACACTTGGCAATGGATCTTCTGGAAACCTCCTGTAGTGCCATGCAGGCTCAGTTCCCTTAAAACCTTTAGCCTATCAGAGAGGGACATGAAACACAATCTCTGGCCCTCACCGCCTATCATAGTTAAGCATGAAGAAATGCTTCCCGTTGCCGACTGGAAGTGTAAAACTCAGGATGAAGGACTCTTCTGCAGCCTTTAGATAATGCAGCTGGCATGAAGCTGGATTGAGCTGAGATTTGAAAGAGGGTGAGAGAGAAGGATAGAGAGAGAGAGGTTGAAGGAGAAAGAAAATGAGAACAGGATTAAGTACATGAGAATGTATGACTGTATTCTTTAATTGAAAACGTCTTATTTCAGAAGTCAGTTGAGAAAAAAAAAAAGAACTGGAAAAAGATACATTATAGAATTTTTATCAGAATCCATTTACTTCAAAAATATTCAACTGAAATTAAGTGTTTAATCATTGTTTAAGCGTTTAACTGAACAGAATGAATTTCAGGACATAGACTGAAACTGAGAATTTAATATGTTCTATTTCAAAATTCACTCAGTTTCCACTCACCACAGCAGAATGAACCACCAATTACTCTGATATTTTTTTTTATCTATTTATTTATTTATTTGTTTATTGTGGCAGATGCACTTCCAGATGCAATCCAGCACTCAAAGTGCACTAACTTGTAAACCCCCAGTGCTGAAAAACAATTATACACTCCCTCATTTACACACACTATGGGCAATTTAGTCTATTAAATTCACCTAAAGCGCATGTCTTTGGACTGTGGGGGAAACCGGAGCACCTGGAGGAAAGCCACGCAAACATGGAGAGAACTAGCAAACTCCACCACTTGGTCCAGCCGGGACTCGAACCAGCGACCTTCTTGCTGTGACGCGACAGTGAATTATTAAATTTCTGTCATGACCACTCTCGGGATTTAGTATGGTTATGAATATGTTTATGGCAATGTTGATGTGTTTGGTCTTGATGGCAAAGATCTCTGCTGCTGCTTTGATTATTAAGGCAGAGCAAGTACTGAGACCTGTTACTGTCAGTATGCAGTACACAGACATGCCATCTGACAATACAACACACTGCTGCTGCAAACATAATATATAAAGTCAGAATTATTAAACGCCCTGTTTATTATTTTTTTTCCTCAGTTTATGTTTAACGGAGAGAAGATTTTTTTAAACAAATTTCTAAACATAATAGTTTTACCAACTCATTTTTAATAACTTTATCTTTATCTTTGCCATGATGACAGTAAATAATATTTTACAAAATATTTTAAAGACACTTCTATACAGCTTAAAGTGACATTAAAGGCTTAATTAGGTTAATTAGGTTAACTATGCAGGTTAGGGTAATTAGGCAAGTTATTGTATAACAATGGTTTGTTCTGTAGACTATCAAAAAATATATAGCTTAAAGGGGCTAACAATTTTGACCTTAAAATGTTTTTTTTTTTTTATTAAAACTGCTTTTATTCTAGCCGAAATAAAACAAATAAGACTTTCTCCAGAAAAGTAAATAAGAAAAAAATATATTATCATACACAAAATTTAGCTGCTTTATTAAACATCATTTGGAAAATATAAAAAAAAAAAATTAAATAAATAAATAAATTCAAAGGGGGTTTAATAATTCTGGTTTCAACTATATGTAACCCCCGTAGCAGATCTAAACACAGGTGGAGCTGGGGTGGAGGAAGGTCTATAAAAATGCAGTGTAGCACAGCAGTGTAGAATGAGGTTGACCATTGGAAATGATGTGGAGCAAGCTTATTGGCTGCAGAAGCAACAGCAACCAATCTTTTGCGCCATGTAGTTAATGATGATGCAGGAGCAGATTAGGTGACCTATCAGCCTGCTTGTGCATAGGGTTTCATGGCAGAAAATTCTGTAAGAGATAGAATTGGTTTAATTTGATTTGAGCGAGTATAATAAAAATAAAGAAATATTGAATATCTGAATAATAATTTGATAAACTGACTAATAAAAATATGTAATGAATGATCATTGAACAAATCTAAATTTAAAAAAAATTCTAAATTTAAAAAAAATCAACTTTAAAAGAAGATTCAATAATATTGATTAAGATGAGATTCATAATTATTTTACTGGACTCAAATGAATCTTAAAAATCCTTCACTGGAATCAATATTTGTTGATATTCAGTTGAATCGAGTGAAATGTGATCCTGACACTAAGAAAGTAATTAGATAGTAAGTATGTATTAGATAGAAGTAAATATGATTCATTGGATTTACTTACTTTTTAAGATAACTTGTTGTAAACAATTTATATGGGCTGAACTTACACAAATAAATTAAATTTAGTAATGTTCAACTTATTTGTTTGTTAATATTCAGTCCATATAAATTGGTTGCAACCACTTGCCTTAAAAAAAACAAATCAGGCTCATTTTGAAAATGTACTACTAAGTATATACATTTCTGGAGTACCAGGAGGTACTTTTTTTAAAGTTTTTGTTTTAGCAAGTACACCTGAGGCTGCTGTGTACGCTTTTTCAGATCTCAAATTTCTCTCGCGAGTGCCATTTGTGCCTGCTCTTCTCGCGTAAATCCACCATTAGCAACTGTCAACTGACGGCGTTAGCCACCAAACAAACTAGTACCAGTGGGAAAGCAGTCCACACAGAGCTAAACAGTCAACTGGTAAGCCTGAAAAGGAACGACATCATGCGCGTCACAGCGTTCATTTTAATGTCGATATGCAGCCATATGTACATCTGCCTACAAAATTTGTGATCTCTAGAAATGTAGACAGGAGTACGTTTTCAGAATAAGCGTATGTTGTTAAAAAGAATTAAGTAAATCCAATTAATCGTTGTTGTTTTTTTCAGTGTATTTGAGAAAGTAATCTAAAGATTGCCTAAAGAGGAAGAAACTGCTTTCAATTCAGTCTGAATAAGAAGATAAAATGGATTAAATAATAAAGAACATCAAGAATTCTTCACTGAATTCAGCTAAATCTGAAAATCCTTCAATTGAATCAGTTGAATTTAAGGATTGTTTAGATAAATCTATTGAAATGTGAAAAGCATCACTAAAGTTAATTAAAGTTAATTAATAAAAAATGAGGGTGCTTTCACATCTGTAGTTCACTTTATTTGGTCCAGACCAAGGGACATAAATGATACATTGTTGCATTTGCTGCCGTCTTTGTGTCATTTTCACACCACACTGCTGGCTTTGGTCTGAACCAGTTGAAAAGAACCAAAATGCAGTCATGTGACAAAATCCACATCTCTTATTGGCCAGATGTTGTTAAAAATAGTTCCTAGACTGCTTACCGATTAGTCCGAATTCACATGCGGGAAAATGCCACTGAATTCTCGCAAGTAAACAAATCGGCAGACACAAACTGTCACTTTGTACTAGGGAGGGACGACTGCGCTGATGATTGTATCCCTGCTTTAGACAAACTATACATTTCTAGAATGAAGCGCGGCTGCGGCTGCGGCTGGAAAACAGTGTTTAATGCATCGCTCGTCACTTCAGGGGGAGCTGTGAATTAATTTAGCTAAACTGCAACATGGTCATCTTGTGGAAATATTACCAACGATCCATCAGGTAATGTTTTTCCCTCTCCCCCTCTCTGTTGGTAAAGCACTGTCAACAAATATTTTTCCTCCATATCCCATAATGCACAGTGCATTGGGCTATGGCAGCTGGATTAATCCAAAAGGCGCAGTACATTTTGCGGTTGGTTCTGTTTTAGTTCGGATCATATTCTCACCACAAACGAACCGCTCCAGGGTTTGTTTGAAAGTGTACCAAGACCACCTCATTAAGCAGGTCTCAGTACGCTTTTTTGATCTGCATTCACACCTGCTCAAACGAACCTCACCAAGAGGGAAAACAAACTCTAGTGCGATTCAAGCGAACTAAATCAGGCAGGTGTGAAAGCACCCTAAGAGAGATATTGAATCAAATAAAAAAAAAATGCAACATTAACTAAAAAGGGGGGAATGGTCTTTGTTAACTTTGACTTTAACATCATTGTACTGTGCCTTCATGTGTGTGTATGCATGTGCGCATGCGTGTGTGTGTGAGTGTGCGTGCATGTGTGTGACTTTATGTATACAGTATCAGGTTGTGTCCTTTTCTTCTCCTGCCAAAAGCTGCTGACAGGTGAAAAGACCTCAGTGCCACTCTGCTGGTGTCATATTGTGATGGGCACTTTGACAGTCAGTTCACTCAGCTGTGCCAAAGCTTGTTTTCAGATAGTTTAATACTAGACCTCTCTCACTTACTCACTCACTCACTCACCATTCAACCCGCTGTACACCTGAATATCCCTACAGTAACTCCATATTTTATGATTTTAAAGGATTTTTGTCAGGACAGACAAATAAAAAAAAAAACTCTCCTCCCAAAAATTAAATTAAATTAAATTAAATTAAATTAAATTAAATTAAATTAAATTAAATTAAATTAAATATAGGTGAATTGGGTGAGCTAAATTGTCTATAGTGTGTAAATGAGTGTGTTTCCCAGTGATGGGTTGCAGCTAAAATGACATCCGCTGTGTAAAACATATTTTGGATAAGTTGGTGGTTCATTCTGCTGTGGTGAAAAAAAAATGAAAAAATGAATATAATGGAAATGTATTAGATAAAAATGCATTATTATTGAATGGAGATAATGGAGATGTAACAACATTTAATGCTTGCATCATTCATTCATTTTATCGGAAGTCACAGGAAACACACTACAGTTTTAATTAAAGCTAAAGATGTCAAAAAACCTTTTAATTTTCACTGTAAAAATGCCTTTCTTACTTCGATTTTGTTTTCTTTCTAGTCCAAATATCTAACTTTATGAATATGTAAATACTAATGTTAACTAAAATCTCCTCTGCGGGAATTGGTTTTCAGCTTTTTTACCCTAAGGCATTTGTTTGGAACCATATAATACACAGCATGTTGCTCAATTAATTAAATACTTGATTTGAATAAATGAATTAGAAATCACAAAAAAGTAAGAATGTACTTTAAAGTCTGTTCAATGTTAGATTGCTGTATAGTATAACTAGCTGACAGCTGGGCAAATAATTGTGTGGAATTAACAGAATAAATAATAGAATTAAAAGGTTTTAAGAGGAATAAACTGTTGTTGAGTTTCCAGTCAAACTTGATGGTAAATTGATCTGTCACTTCTTAATGTGGCAAATACAAACAAAATAATTGGACCATGATGTGTCTGATTGGATGATAAATCACATCTGCTATTGTTTTTAAAAATTGTTTATTTGTTTATCTTTTCATGAGTATGCATATTGCTGCTTTTACGCAGATCCTGATGATGTAAAAACACTTAATTATTGGGCCTTTTTATACAGTAAACTATTTAGTTGTATTAGAGGGGGAAAAGCTGTAAACTCTTTACTAGATTTACTTTATGTATTATTATTATTATTATTATTATTATTATTATTTATTTTTTATATAATTTTTATTATTTTATTATTATTTATTATTATTATTATTTATTATTATTATTATTATTATTATTATTATTGCTGTTGTTATCATGTTCAGTTTTTGTTTTAGTTTCTATTTTCTTGGACTTTTAATTGTAGTTTGTTTTCTGTTTTCTGTGTTTCCATTTTCAAAATGTAAATCATTGTTTCATTGATTGCGCTCACCTGTTCCTTGTTTAGGTCATCAGTTAAATTGTATAAGCCCTCATTTTCTACAGTTTCATGCATTGTCTTAGATTTTTTTTTTTTTTTTTTGTAGCTTGTTTTGCCCTATTTTGATGACTGTTATATTTATATATTTTTTAAAAAGCCTAACTGCCTGTAAAATATATATTTCGTTTTCTGCTCTGTACATAATAACTGTTCTTCTAAAAGTTTTATATAATTTTTTTAAGTTATTTTGTATAAAAACGATTAGATTGAAAAACTGTTATTTATGCTTTTTTGTGCTTTGAGAATCAGCTTTGAAACACCACAGTTTTATTTTGGTAGAAAACTTGCCGTAATTTTGAAATGCTTCTCTGTTGATGGCCACAGCAGATTTATAAAGCGTTCTCATTACAAGCTAGGCCTTCTCAAATGGCCATTGTAAGTGGCTCAAGTTTAAAGCACTTTCAGAGATGAAATTCATGTGGATCATTTACTATGAACAGAGTCGCTTTGAGACACTGAAAACACACTTATCATGAGCTTCCCATGTCAAAACATCATTAGCAGATTAAATATTTATATATTCTCCATGCATTCTTATTCAGTATTTTGTGTTTTATTCTCATAACTCAAATTATTTCAATTATGTTTTGCTGCTTGTGTAATTTATTATTATTATTATTATTAAACATTATTAAGGTACTTGTCAAATTTGACAATTATGTTTTGCTGCTTGTGTAATTTATTATTATTATTATTATTATTAAACATTATTAAGGTACTTGTCAAATTTGAACTGCATTATTAAATATTCTGGTTGTCCAAATCAAGTGATTAAGACAAATTTTGTCAAAATAATTCAAATAAAAAGTATTATCAAAAAATATCAAAAAAAAAAAAAAAATATATATATATATATATATATATATATATATATATATATATATATATATATATATATATATATATATATATATATATATATATATATATATATTATAACAAAATCTGGCAAACACAAAGTATATTTTGAGTTTGATTGCATTTCTGAGCTCCTAATGTCGCTATTTAACACATTCAATGCACTTTTTTCGACACATCCCATAATTTCTAAAATATCAACCTCTACCAAATGGTTGATATGTCAGTTTATGCTAAAAGTACCGCAATTAACACAAATACTTTAAAAATAAAAAAAATTAAGTGTAAGATCAATTTATTTAAAATATATTCAAAATAAACCATTTCTGAATGCTAAATCATTTTTATTTCTTTGAAGTTTGCCATAGAATATTTTAGATTCTCATTTAACATGCTTTCTTGTTTTTTTTTTTTTGTTTTTGTTTTTTTTTGTTTACAACATTCTTTAAAGGACTTTAACAGTAATTATTTACAACAGTCAAAATATGGTCAACAATTTGGTAGAGCAGGCGGTAAAAGGGTTAAAATAAAGTGTTACCGGTGAAGTTTCTATTCTGTTATCCCCGTAGAAAGAGGTAAACTATTACACAATTAGGGGCTGACAACGGCAAAATCTTGGAACATAAAGTACTGTATACCAAGTCCCCAACACATTTGCTGCTTGACAAGTGTTTATTCCAGTCCCTATTTACTAACAAATTCTTCACCTGACCTTGAATTGGCATATCTAAACAATCTCTTTACATTTTTCTTCTCTTGTGTCTCTAGGTACGTCCACACCTTGTACCTGGGTGTGCAAAGTCGCTGGCATGGTGGCCCGGGTCAGCGTCATTTCTACTGGCGCCTGATGTTCGAGAGCGCTGACATCAACATGCTGCGTCTGCTGGAGGCTTTCCTGAAGAGCGCACCTCAACTAGTGCTGCAGCTCAGCATCATGATCCACAGCAACCACATACTGCCACTGCAGGGTGAGAACACACACACACACACACACACACACACACACACAGTTGGGTTTTTAAGTTTAATGGGGACATCCTATAGCTGTAATATTTTGTTTACAGTTTAGACTGTGTATTACATCCTCCTCTTACAAAACTCCCTCTAAACACAACCCTGACAGAATACATCACACAGTTTTACATTTTCAAGTACTGTATTCTATGATTCATAAGGTGTTTTTTTTTTTCATGGGACCAGAAAAAGGTCAAAAACTACTGGTATTAATACATTTGTGGGGACCACTCACAAATATTGTACAATATATAAACACACTCATGCGTGCACACAAACTAACACATGCATACAAATATCCATAAAGGCCACATACCCACATACACAGACCCAGGCGGACACATGAGATGCTTTTAGTATAGCATATTTAATGAGACGTGCTGAGAGAGAGAGAAAGAGCGAGAAAAGCGAGAGAGACTGAACACTTGTGTGATTGCACTGTGATCATCATGACTTATTCATACTGCCACTCGTGAGAAGAGGGTTTGCTTGTGATGAATTAAACAAAACGCTTAACACGTTATGCTCTGTGCAATGACATATGACATGAGTTTGGCACCATTGATACATGCATGAAGAAAAAAAGGAGAGTGATAGATGTTTTTTTTAAGAGATATTGCCATAAAAAGATGTCATGTACAGAGAATATGGATTTATCAGTAACAAATATGATTATATTTAATTTTAATGATTTATATTTATTTACTAGTTTTATTAAATTAGTATTGCATTCCTACTTATGACTTATTTAATGAAATATATACTAATAATTTACCATTTTACTATATTTTTATTTAAAATAAATGTAGCCTTGGGGAGATGCTTCTTTCAACTATACATCAAGGATTAGTTCATCCAAAAATTAACAATCTGTTGTTAATAACTCACTCTCATGTTATTCCAGTCTGCAGAGACCTTTGTTCATCGTTAGAACACAAATGAAGATATTTTAGATGAACTCTGAGAGCTCCCTCATACACTTACTGACAAAAATCTTGTTGTAGATTCCAGTTGTAAGAGCAACAAATTAGAACTTGACTTTTAGTTGATCATTTGGAAAAGTGGCAGATTTTTTTTTCCAATAAATCATCTGTTGAGCTGCATCCCAGTCATCAGAAATATTGCAGAAGACCTATTGGAACTCGCATGGACCCAAGATTCTCACAGAAACCAATCAAGTTTGGTAATGGAAAAATCATGGTTAGGAGTTCCATTCAGTAAAGGGGTCTGCAAGAGATCTGCAGAGTGAATGACATCAACAGCCTGCTGTTTCAAGACATTTGTGTGTCCTTCTCATAATTCAGCCTCCACATCAAAATTCCTGAAAGCAAAGAAGGTCAAGGCCAGCCCAGTCACCAGACATGAACATTATTGAGCATCTCTGGGGTAAGATAAAGAAGGAGGCATTGAAGATGAATCCAAAAAATCTTGATGAACTCTGGGAGTCCTGCAAGAATGCTTTCTTTGCCATTCCAGATAACTTGTGTCCAAGCAAAGTCAGACCTTACTGTACTAACTAAGCAATTAAAAATTCATTCATTCATTCATTTTCTTGTGGGCTTAGTCCCTTTAATAATCCTTGCCTCAGCGGAATGAACCGCCAACTTATCCAGCTCGTTTTTACGCAGCGGATGTCCTTCCAGCCACAGCCCATCTCTGGGAAACATTCACACACACTCACTCACACTAATACATTATGGACAATTTAACCTACCTAATTCACCTGTACCGCATGTCTTTGGACTGTGGGGGAAACCGGAGCACCCGGATGAAACCCTCACGAACGCAGGGAGAACATGCAAACTCCACACAAAAAGCCAACTGACCCAGCCGAGGCTTGATTCAGCGACCTTCTTGCTGCGCCACTACCTACTACCTACCTGCGCCACTGCCTCGCCAGTAATCTTAACAATAAAATGAAAACATGATTTATGAATGAACTGCCTATTTTTATTCTGATATTGACAACTTAACAGACAGCAGAAATGTTGAGACATTGTTTAGCTACATATATATATGAGCGTCATCTACACTGTATGCATATTTATACAAAACCACTGCCTCCTTTCATATTCATTGAAAATAAGAAACAAACCTTCTCTTTTGCTGAATATAAGTTTTAAAAATCAATAATGGCCATTACAAAAGTATAACATACAATACATTATAATGAATAAAAACAAGCAACCAGTCAATATACAAAATGTATGTGGTTACATTAGTTATTAACTTATCGTTGCGTTCAGCCAAAAATGCTACCTGACAACAAATAATAGATTCAAAAAGTCGGGGAATATGTTGTTAGATATAGACAACGAGATAAATTAAATATCATGTTTAACAAATATAGTGAGATCAGATCCAGCGGTAGATCATTGATAACAAGTCCAAAGAGCACAGCTCTCGTAGATGCTGCAGTGCATAGACGGAGAGTTGTTCAGAAACGCTGGGTGAAACGCTAGTGTGGATGCGGATCGCGGATTTCATTCTAACGCCGTTTTAAAACTAAACGTACTACTGTAAACGGGGCCTCAGATGATTGAAACAACACAAGGGTGAGTTATTGATTTTTTTGGGGGGTGAACTAACCCTTTTTTCATTTATTATTATTATTATTATTATATGTTTATTTGTTATCGAATGATGGGGAAAAAATCTTTCAAAGTAAATGCTGAAAATCAGAAACAGGAATTTCCTTTCTCGGAAAGTCACCAAACACCACTGAAAGAGAGAGAGAGAGAGAACAGTTCTCTGGAGACACAAAAGATGAGAGGAAAACGGGAGTCAGCAAAAAAAGAGGAGAGGAGGGAATGAAAGGGAAAGAGCACAGTCTGGATGGAAAGCGCACAGGGACATGCTGTAGGACTGAACAGACTCAGAGATGTTCTGATTAATTCTGGGTCATGGGTTTGGTTACCAACTACCACGCAGAAAGGCTTTCTCTTGTTCTTCTTATCTTCTTTCGCTGGCTTTTTCTCCGCTTCTTCCTCTGATCCCATGGCCCTGCCTGTCAGTCTGACTCACACCTTTGACCTTTACATTGTGTCAGTGAAGTCTATGTGAAAGTAAGCATCTGTATGCCGTGCTCGTGAAGAGAAGAGCACTTGAAATGAGCACTCTGAAGTGTACTCTTTTTGATAACATTGATGTTCACATATCTTTGCTTTTTTACATTGCTTTTCAGAAAGTTGTAGGTTAATTTCAGGTATGGACCCGATTAAGAGACGACAATGTGGGCATACAGAATAAGGCAAAAGTATGTGCTTTATAAGTACTAGTAAGTAGGTAATATGCAACCTAATAACAAATTAGTTAGTTATAAATTAGTTATTATTACAGTAGATTATTTGAATATTGTATTGTTACAGGGCGAAGCAGTGGTTCAGTAGGTAGTGCTGTGGCCTCACAGCAAGAAGTTTGCTAAGTTGCTGGTTCGAACCTCGGCTCAGTTGGCGTTTCTGTGTGGAGTTTGCATGTTCTCCCTGCCTTCGCATGGGTTTCCTCCAGGTGCTCCGGTTTCCCCCACAGTCCAAAGACATGCGGTACAGGTGAATTGGGTAGGCTAAATTGTCCGTAGTGTATGAGTGTGTGTGTGGATGTTTCCAGAGATGGATTGTGGCTGGAAGGGCATACGCTGCGCAAAAAGTTGGTGGTTCATTCCGCTGTGGTGACCCCGGATTAATAAAGGGACAAAGCCGACAAGAAAATGAATGTATTATTTCAGTTTTGTTTTTGCCTTCTGATGTTTTAAGACATGTATGTATATGTATACATTATGAGTCAGAAATATATGTACACTAACGCTGATGATTAATTTTCACCATTTTTATTCAGAGAATAAATTCGTACAGTTGTTTGGGAACTAACAGTTTATTCATCTATTCATTTTCTTGTCGGCTTAGTCCCTTTATTAATCTGGGGTCCTTACAACGGAATGAACCGCCAACTTATCCAGCACGTTTTTACGCAGCGGATGCCCTTCCAGCCACAATCCATCTCTGGGAAATATCCACATACATACACTCATTCACACTTATTCACCTGTACTGCATGTCTTTGGACTGTGTGGAAAGAACTAACAGTTTTAAAAATGACTGGTGTGTCAGATGAAGATGACTTAGAGTCAAAGAGTCTTTCATAGAATTACTGAAGATTTGCAGGTTCATCAGTCAGAAGCCAAAATGAGTTCTACATCAACAATTACAGTATACTTTAACACAGGGGTTCCCAAACTTTTCAGCTCGCGACCCCCAAAATAACAATGCCAGTGACTCGCGACCCCCAATATCCTCTGAGGTGGTTATAAATACAGAAACCTTGCATGTAATGGCGCATACACCAATAAACCAAAGTCTTTTCTTCATTTTATTTTTTTTTAAATGTATGTCAGTGCTGTTAATGTGCCAGAAAGTTTAACCTGGTCTTATAAAATCAATCTGCTGCATCCGACGCTATTACTGAGTCTTTAATATAATGTAATTACCTGAGGGGTCGCAATCCAATAGAACTATAAGCTTATAAAGTTACTATTTACAGTAGTGTATATAGTAACTGTAAACCACAATTTCTTTAGTAGGTTATGGAGTAAAATGGTAATTCTTATGGTTTAATAAAAATAAATAGATTTTTGGAAATCACCAGGTGACCCCTCCTTCATTGTCCCGCGACCCCTCGGGAGGTCCCGACCCCCACTTGGAGAACGACTGCTTTAACATACCACACTGTGTCATATGAATAGGTGTTTGCACGAGTCTGAACAATCTTTTATTTTATTAAGTCCTTTATTTCAAAAAATGACCATTTTCTCTTGCTTATGTCTCGGACCGCCCAAATTTAAGCCACAAGCAGCAAAACGAGGAAACAGACGTCTTTGTAAAGTTTCTTACCTAAGAGGAAAAGACCCAGTGAACGACTCACAAACTGCCAAGGTATGGATTCGCAACCCATTTGTCAGCAAATCAGGTGAATCCAGCATGGCTCTGCAAGAAGATCAACTCCTGGAGATTGCAAATGACGGCGGCCTTAGTGGGGCCGTTCACATATCGTGTATTTGTAGAGTTTGAACAAGTTTGTTATCTTCAATGGAGGTGCACGACGCGACACGCTTGCACCAATGAACCCCAGGCCCCCAGCGCACTGCAAGGCACGCAACAAGAATTGACAGATCAGCTTCAGCTTGTATGGAATATTCATATTTCAGTAACGTTAGTTGTTTCAGACGAACACAGAACACAAAAACACTGCAGTGCTTCGTACTTTTCTCCATAAATAAAACTTGTATCAGAGTTGCAGCAATGTTTTGTCAGTTTGTCATTCTCTGAGAAAACAGTTGATGGTCACCTAGCAACCTACAACCTAAGAAATCCCCCAGTCTGTGGTAAAATTGTGAAGCGTAGATCGCTCCGTGGTGATAAAATGTTGAAGACCACTGCACTAGCTGACCAAAAATGGTCAACTTTGTAATCTGTTCTCCACAGAAAAGAGTCTAACTGATTTACCTCGCAGCAATCCTCACACTAATTGATAGAGCATAACAAATAACATGCAAGTATTAAATTGTAATAGCCTATATTATTTTTTCCCTTATACACCTGTGTGAATCATAGACTGTAAAATATATGGACGTAGTATCCGTGACGTCACCCATAGGTTTCTAAAGAGCACAAAAGAAGCCACAAGTAGGCGCGGCCAACCGTCGCCATTTTGTTGGCGCATCATCACACCCACGGCGGGACACCAAACAAGGGCAAAGAGACAGAGCGTGAGCGGAGCTACAGACACCTGCTGGCATTTTGCTTGGACCTGGTTCAGACACACTTTACTTTGGGAGAACGCTTAATACTTTATCACTTGTCACTCGTTTGTATTCTGACCACTTGTGCTTGGTTGTATACTATATCAATAAAGTGTTTTGACATTTAAAAACACTGCTGTAATACATTGAGCCACTAAACATTGTTCTTATGACGTTTTTCAACAGGAGGAAAACGCGAATTACTTCCAAACACTTCAGATATAGTCTGTGTTAGTTAATGTAAGACTTTTGATGAAATCCAGCATAACACTGTATGACAACGCTTCAGATGACTGTTCTAGAGCCTACAGCTAATCAATCTGACAGATTTTGAAGTGCATTACAGCTCTAAATATAAATATAAACGATAAGTGATCTTAAATAAAACAAATACATGTATAGAGATGGTATAAAAGTATGTAACTTTACTCATATGGGAAACGGAGGCCACGTGAATGGTTTGTGAGCACAATTAAGTGCACTCAGCATGCCATGCCATCTAACAATTGTAGGAAACAAGTCCAAAAGGCAGTTGACTGTGTAAAGCCACATAAAACAACACAGAAATACGACAAATATGCAGAGTTCAGTGGCTAATCTGCAGGATTCAGCTGAGGTGACGTGACGACGACCAACGAGACCTAGCTGTCACTCAAGTGGCCACTCCCTTAATTATGCAAACTTAATATAACTTATTATAAAGGAAACGGAAAAGGAATATGAGTTAGAAAAAAAATCACCCCCCTCACAGTTGTCATGAAGGGTAATATTAGCTGTATTAACCAAAATCTTTTTTTGTACCAGGCTGTAAACACCTTTTTTTTCTGCTGTAAAGTTGGTCATTCTAACAGTGGGCTCAATTGAGATTTGCTCTATTTTGGAGTCAGGAGTGGCCAGGACTAGCGGAATTTCGGATGAATTGCAGTTTTAGTTACTTCCATATTGGCTTCCTGAGGGAGAGCAGGAGGTTGCCGTTTGGTGTGAATACTGATATTTTTGTTATTGAATTTCAAATAGGGCCAATTCAAAGACCAAAGGCTTTTGTTTTTCAGTTACAAATGGCCTATTGATGTTTTTCCTTTTTTTGTTTTACATTAGGCTATTATTTGTACATAAACATATCTGGAAATGGTAATAAACACATCGTTTGTTTGAAAACAACATTTTTTGTCATAATTACTGCAAACTTATATGAGCAATAATATCATTAAATGTGGAGGGGGGCCTTACAATATTTTCCAGGGGAAATGAAGGTCTCAGGCAAAAAAAAAAAAGGTTGGAAACCGCTGATGTAACAGATGCCAGCTAGTGTGAGCTGTGTGTTTAAACCTCACTTCCGTGGCCTCAGTTGGTGGACTATAAAGACTTTTGCAATCTAATTACTACACTTACCTCACAAGGTAGAAATCCAAGTCAAGTCCCAGTATGTTTCAAATAGGTATTGCTGCAGCTGGAGGTTACTTTTAGATTGGGTTTAGGGTTGGGGTAGGTGTAGTTGTTATTAAAACACAATAGGTTGGATGCCATACCATGTACAGGATATTAAATAAATCAATGAAAACTCAAGAAGATTTGTACAGCCCACTTGGAGCTCAAGTCTCAGCTTGGAGCTGGTCTTCCCATTTGTAACTGGCTCAGACCCTTTCTTATATCATTAGGATAATAGGTGGAGCTTACATTGTTGACATGACCCAGATTAACGGGGGTGTCAGTATAATGGAGGCTAGTTAGTAGGAGCTGTGCAAGTAAACAGGAGGTGCTCTTTACACTATTAGAAAAGTCAGTCCAAATCCTGCTCAGTTTGGGGTGAGCAGAACCTAGAGTGGTTTAAATTCAAGCATTCTCTCGCTAAAGTTTTAGGCTTCCCTTAAGAAACTTTGCATTCACTCACAAAAGCACTGAATCATAAATATTTTTTTTTTCTCAAGCCTCTATTATTTCCAGTGAACAAACATTAAGTTTCTTTGGGGAACAGGAAACTATGGAATGGAAAGTTTCTTTCACAAATGTTTCGCAAGAGGATGCAAAAGCAATGAAATATACTTTACTTTTTCCTCCAATCTTATTTTATCTTCCATAATTATGTCCCCTCAGGGTCTCTGTATATATCACCTATCCCTGTTACCAAAAAAAGAAGAAAAAAAAAGGAAAAATGCTTTAATAATGTAAACAAATCAGTAATATACAACTATTAGCAGGTAACCATTATAAATCTTTTCTCTTTACACACTCACTGGCCACTTTATTAGGTACACCTGTCCAACTCTGCGTTAACAAATTTCTTATTAGCCTATCACATGGCAGCAACTTAATGCATTTAGGTATGTAGCCATGGTCAAGACGATCTGCTGCAGTTCAAACTAAGCATCAGAATGGGGAGAAAGGGGATTTAAGTCACTTTGAACGTGGCATGGTTGTGGGTTCTAGACGAGCTCGGGTTTAAGAAACTGCTGCTATACTGGGATTTTCACGCACAACCATCTCTAGGGTTTACAGAGAATCAGGTGCCACTCCTGTCAGATAAGAACAGGAAACTGAGGCTACAATTCACACAGGCTCACTAAAATTGGAAAATAGAAGTTTGGAAAACATTGCCTGGTCTGCTGAGTTTCAATTTCTGCTACAACATTCGGATGGTAGGGTCAGAATTTGGCATTAACAACAAGAAAGCATGGATCCATCCTGCCTTTTAGCAACAGTTCAGGCTGGTAGTGGTGGTGTAGTGGTGTTGTAGTAGTGTGAGGGATCTTGGCTCAGTTTGGCCCCTTTACTACCAATTGAACAATGTGTCAACACCACCGCCTGAGTATTGTTGCTACATTTGGAATGTGGTGAAACAGGAGATTTGCATCATGGATATTCAGCCGACAAATCCATGCCAACAAGGATTAAAGTAGACAATAGGATGTCTAACCCGGTACTAGTAAGGTGTACCTAATAAAGTGGCCAGTGAGTGTATTTCACACACCTACAAATGCAAACAATTTCTTGAATTCTTTATAAACGTTTTACCAGTTCTGAAGCATTACTTAAAACACTTTCAGCTCCTTCCAACTAGTAACGGAGGCTTGTGAAGTTTCTAAGCTGGAGAGCTAACAGAAGAAAGTATTCACAAAAGAGCATTTAATGAAACAACACAGATGTGGCATGCAAATTAACAGCACCACCAGAGCGCCCGATTCATCCTTTGTGAATTCCCGCTGTGTGTTTTAAGGTCTTAGGGGTCTCACGGTGAGTCTTTGTTATTTTGAGGACTTGACTGAAACATGTAGTAGTCATTTAATACAGTCTAAAAGCACAAATGCTCTTATTAAAATGCATTATGCAAACATTCCCTGCATAGTTTCCTCCACCACATCATCTAGATGTTTATGCGGGCGCAGTAAGCAACTTAAACTTCCCACTTTCCCTCATTCTCTCTCTCTCTCAGCGCTGGCAGCACGGGGCTTTAACTTGTCTTATCCCTTTCTCTTTAAACTGCGTTCTAATCTGAGGCGGTCTTTGTGGCAGTGGGCTTGCGCTGCGTCTGATGTTTGATTTAATTAAGATTGCCAGCGCATTGCTCCATGAGAGTCTCTGAAAAAGAGAGCGGGAGAGAATGTGGAGAGCATGCGGGCAGGCTGGAAGCAGAGCGGGAAAACGCAGACTAATGCTTTCGGATCTCTGCTAATTAAGACCTCACTTAATCTGGATCTGCACCAAATGAGTCGCTCACAACGAAGGCCAAATGAGAGAGACAAAATGAGTGAGACAGAGAGAAAGTCAAATGCAGTGTGTGTGCTAACAAGAATCTGTAAACACTCAAGATAAATGTGAAGATAAATCTAGTGTGATTTGTCTTGAAGTTAATAATTTTGATTTGGCCTTGATGTTGATATTTATATTACTGTTATACAGTAGCTACATGGCTAATATTTCAACCAATGTCTGGTATTTCATTTTCTGAATCAGCTGATAATATTATACATTCTTCTTTTCTGTCATGTTTGCTCTTTTATTGAATGATCAGTCAAAACTTTTGAATAAAGAAAAGCATTAAATCAAGGGAATCATAGCATTTTCATTCATGTTACCATTTTCTTTCCATTCTAAGAATTTAACCATTGTGTGGTGTTCGTATTTTGGTTAGTCAGCCAGTGTTCATAGGTCTGGTGGACCTGCTAGAGTTTTGGCTTTCCAAATTAGCGTTATCAAACAATTTTATGTTAAATTACTTAACAAATGTTTACTTAATCCCAATTACAAGCCAAATGAAGAGCAAACATGGTTAACTTTCCCCCTTTACCTTTGTTAGATCATATTGATGAATTAATGGGCTTCTAATTTTTTACATTTTTTTTATTAATGTTATGAAAAAAATAAAACCCACTGATTTGTTTTTTTCATATTATTCCCAACATGGTTATGGACATCATAATCAGAAGCTCCTTTCTCTGCCACAATCAATTGCAAGGCCCTCAGAGCAGATAATCTTTTGGCCATCTTGATCAGTTGTGATAAGGAAGCACACTGGCAAAGTCTTATTTATAGTACTATGCCCCTAATTCGCAGTTGGGACAGGGTATGAGAAAATAAAGCTTGGTTCCCGCAAGAGAGAGGGTAAAATGTGCGGGAATGTAAAAGCAGACAATGTTGATAGTTGAATTTTAAACAATGTTGCAACTTTGTGCGGGTGCAGGAGAGGAAGAAACAGCACCAACAGAAAGGAGGAGGACAGGAACACTGGAACTACACTTTTAAGGGTGCTTTCACACCTGCCTTATTTAGTTCGATTGAATCGCACTAGAGTTCGTTTTCCCTTTTGGTGCGATTTGTTTGGGCAGGTGAGAATGCAGCAATCGTACACTAGTGCGCACCAAAAGCGGACCAAATAAGCGTACCAAGACCTGCTTGAAGAGGTGGTCTCGGTACGCTTTCAAACGAACCCTGGAGCGGTTCGTTTGTGGTGAGAATCATATGCGTACTAAAACAGGTCCAACCACAAAAAGTACTGCACCTTTCGGAGTAATTCAGCTGGCGTAGGCCGATAAGCTGTGCGTTATGGGATATGGAGGAAAAATATTTGTTGACATCGCTTTACCAACAGAGAGAGAGAGAGAGAGAGAGAGAGAGAGAGAGGGGGGAAAACATTACCTGATGGATCGTTGGTAATATTTCCGCAAGATGACTATATCACAGTTTAGCTAAATAATTTACGCCTCTTCCTGAAGTGACGAGCGATGCATTAAAACCCTGTTTTCCAGCCGTGCATCATTCTCGAAATGTATAGTTTGTCTAAATCAGGGATATAATCAGCCAGCGCAGTCGTCCCTTCATAGTAAAAAAACAACATTTTGTGCCGGTTTTGTTTACCTGCGGGAGTTCATTGGCATTTTCCCGCACGTGAATTCATTGGCATTTTCCCGCACGTGAATTCTGACCTATCAATAAGTGAAGTTTATTCATAAACTAATTTCGAGAGGAGCACGTGATTATGATTGAACACGGCTGGTTCTGCATTAGCATGCTTGATCCACCAATCAGGCCATTCCTAACCACTATAAAGAGCCAGGGTTTTCTCACTACAGTCATCTTCGATTTGAAGAATCCCCCTTCCACCCCTACCTTTTCACCTTTCCCTCCATAGGGCAGCACGGTGGCTCAGTGACTAGCACTGTCGCCTCACAGCAAGAACGTCACCGGTTCTAGTTCCTTAACAGGCCGGTGGTCGTTTCTGTGTGTAGTTTGCATGTTCTTCCTGTGCTTGCGTGGGTTTTCCCCGGGTTCTCCGGTTTCCTCCCACATTCCAAAAACATGTACAAGTTAATCGTTAAATCTAAATTTCAATACATGTAATCTAATAATGCAGCACATCTTTTAATAGCCGTGAATCTTAATCTTTAGCTATTATAAAAAGTGGAGTTGTCGAGATCTACCTGAGCTCGAGGCTCCCCTCTCTTCCTCCAAACGGGAGGGAGCCCAGGGCTCAAGAACCTTCGAGCTCAGGGCTCTCTCCCGGGACAGCATGCCAAACTTGCTTATAATCAATCATCAGCTAAGTGTGAACTCTTGAAGCAGTTTAGGAAATATGTTCAACAACATCTGGCTAATATGAGATGTGGATTTTGTCAGATGACTGCATTTTGGTTCGTTTCAACTTGTTCGGACCAAAGCCAGTAGTGTGGTGTGAAAACGACCCAAAGACAGCAGAAGATGCAACAATGTATGATGTATTACCCTTGGTGTGGACCAAATGAAGCGAACTACAGATGTGAAAGCACCCTACGACTTTTTTTAGACCTGGGTCTAGTGAAGCGAACACCTTGTATGTAATGTATATGTGTGGGCGGTAGGGATGGGAAGATTAACCGATATGTATCGATACGCGGTCATGCGCATGCACGATGCGGGTGCATCGGTTGAGCAGCAGAGGATGAATGAAATTTTGGAAGCAAATCGAGATGCATCGGTTTTTGCAAGATGCATCGATTTTTCCGAGATACAGCTTTTATTTTTAATATAGAATGTATTTTTTATTTATTAACAAGTGTTGTCAACCTGTTTTTGGCGCATAATTTAATCGACCTACATTAAGTAAGCCTTAGCAACGGATTTGCGGATGTGCACACACTACAACTCAGTGTATCAGGTGTGCGGATGAAGCTAGTGGAGCGCCCTCAGAAAGCGCGAGAAGCAAAACAAACATATTCCCCACTGAGTTTTAAATCTAAAGTATGGCAAGCAACATTATGGATTTAAGGATGGACGACATGACAGGACAGATGCAATTTGCAAAATGTGCCGCGCATCTGTAAAATACGCGGGCAGTATGACTAATCTGATATCTCACTTGAAGCGGCGCCACGGTGTTGTTGTGAAAGCATCTTCCAGTGTTTCTGCATCCCCGGCTTTCGCACTGCTTCAACCAGCTCCAAAAGTGGTGAGAAAAGCATTGCAAGTTTTTTTTTCCATGCGCAACAGTTCTGCTCGCTCTACGCCAATAACGGATGTTATTGCATTGTTCATCTGCAAAGATATTCAGCCTAGTGTCACGGAGAACGAAGGTTTTAAACACCTCCTCCTGTTAATTTTTATTTAATAATAATAATAATATTAATAATAATAATGATAAAAATAATTGGGTGTCACGGTGGCACAGTGGGTAGTTTGACCACCTCACAGCAAGAAGATTGCTGGTTTGTTATATTTTTATTAGCCTGTTGTTTACAGTGACAGTGATGTTTCAAAGCAGCATAACACTGCTAGTTCACAAACTTAAGTTTTGAATAATCAGTGGCAAAATATATCTTTGTAAAACTTGTTTTTTTTATAGTTGAAAAGTTAAATCACAATTCTTGTTGTGCAATGCTAAATTTATTTATGTTGAAAGAGTGCAAATATATACATATTTTTTTAATATATATTGCACTTATACATTCTGTTTATCTTGAAAATACTTAAATAATATGTGCTATATGTTCTAAAATGGTCCTCTACTGTAAACTGACACTCTGGATCTGAGAGAAGAGCCAGTTTGTAAAAAAAAGTCTTGGTTTTGCTTGGTTTATAAATAATCAAACTCATTCAATGGCACAGCATCCTCTTTCACATCATCTCATAAACTTGATCTAATTAGTTAGTGCTGAAATATCGCATCGTATCGTGATATGGGTGTGAATCGTATCGTGTTGCATCGCAATATGTCACAAATGTATCGCTAATATATCGGATCGTATTCTTTGTATCGAGATGCGTATCGGATTGGCATTATAGCTTAGATGCCCAACCCTAGTGGGCGGAGGTACATTTAGCCGTCATTGAAAATTTGTTCGGATTTATGTTCTTCACAGAAATAAGCCAAAGCCAATGAATTTCAGGTTGAAAAAATAATTAATTGTTTAATTTTTCTTTTGAAAAAATCTGAAAACGGGTCTCACAGACCCAAACACTATACAAGGGTTAAATAATTAGTGATAATTGACATTTGCTTGTTATTTAACTCACCTTCAAGCCATCCTAGATATACATTATATCAGTGAGGATTTTTAGCTGAAAATTTGGTCCTTGACATGTCATTTCATGCAAGGTAACAACTGGGTGAAAAATACATTTGCATAACATATAGTCATTTAGCAGATGCTTTGGTCCAAATCGACTTACAATTGAGGAATCATTCATTGATTCAACAAGAAAAAGCAATACACACAAAAAGTGCTAACTGCTAACTATACAAAGGAACTGCTTGTGCTTAGAGAATCAAGTGCTAGAGTAAAAAGGGGGGAGGTTTTTTGAGATAGAGAGAGAGAAGAGTGTTTGTACAGGTGGTTTGTCAAGCCCACTCATCTGTGTGAAGTAGGGCTGCAAAATTAATCGGAAAAAGATCACAATCTCGATTCGACCCCTACACACAATCGTATTTCAGCTTTTCTACAATTCAGCCAATTATATTTTCAGGGTCAGGAAAGAATGCTAAAGATGGTCGCAAAAGTCTTCGCATGGCTTTACATACGTTTCTTAGCAACATGGACAACTCCAAATGGTGTTGAAAGAGTCACATAATGTATTCATACATTCATTCATTTATTCATTCATTCATTTTCTTTTCAGCTTAGTTCCTTTATTAATCCGGGGTCACCACAGCGGAATGAACCGCCAACTTATCCAGCACATCTTTTACGCAGCGGATGCCCTTCCAGCTGCAACCCATCTCTGGGAAACCTATAGACAATCATTCACACACATACACTACGGACAATTTAGCCTACCTAATTAACCTGTACCACATGTCTTTGGACCGTTAGGGAAACCGGAGCACTCGGAGGAAACCCACGCGAACACATGGGAGAACATGCAAACTCCACACAGAAAAGCCAACTGACCCAACCCAGGCTCGAACCAGCGACCTTCTTGCTGTGACTTGACAGCACTACCTACTGTGCCGCTGCATTGCCACTGTATTTATAATTCATCCCAAAATTTAATTTCTGTCCTAATAAGGTAAATTTGCTTTTGCGTCAAAACCAGCTAAATCCACAGTTCTTGGAGTGGCAGTTCCTTCGTGATAAACCAGGGAACAAGCAGAAGGAGTTCTGTAAGTGCATTTATCAATAACATTAAAACTGACATCAATTAAATCCAAACAATCTGATGTCATTTCTGATATTTGGGTTTTTTATAAGTAGAGCAATGTAAACATTGTAAGCTAAGCTTGGTAGATTCAATTAATGTAGTGTAAAAACATTGTGAAACATCAATATCAATATCTTGTCTATTAATATAAAAAGCTTATCAGATGTGTAGGCATTGTGAAGTAATATCAATAATGTATAGTTTTATACATTATATTTATCTTTTAAAAAATAGCTTACATTAGCAAATAAAACACAATGTAGGCCTTCTGGGCAAAAGAGGATGTCTCTCACACAATTTTAGAAGTTGTCATTCATTCATTCTCACCATACTTAATGCTACATAGCATCTATGTAGGATAAAAGAACAGCATCTTAACTCTGTCTTTCATGAAATGAAGTTGCCGTTTATTGTATAGTAAATCGGACTCATTTAAAGTAGCGGTGCTGGGCAAACAAACATCATGAATGCATGTAACACTTCCGACTGCACATTGTGTTTTATCTTTTCCTTAAGTTAAGAGAGTTTTGAGGTAAGGAACATTTTCATTTGCCATTCACTTACAGTCGAAAAGCTCATCTAGCTCATTAAACTCCATCTTTTAAAATCAAAAAATCGAAAGTGGAATACTGTATGTCTCTTCATAAAAGCGGGTATATCAGCACTCTGCTACATTGAAAACATATGATATAATTCGCGCCTTCTGATTGGTTCTCAGGATATATCGGCTTTTGGCAACAAACTGTTATTTCTGAATGCGCTGATGCGCAAAAACTCCAATTACAGTTGGTCAGATCCAGAACACTCTCCAGGGGGAAGATGTATGTGTGTCAAATTCAACCATAAAAAAAGACTACACCAGAGTGAATACAGAGGGCTCACCACAAGATGTAAACCATTGGAGAGCCTCAAAAACAGGAAGGTCAGATTAGACTTCTAAAAAAGCCTTCACAGTTCTGGAATAACATCCAATGGACAGATGAGATCAAGATCAACTTGTACCAGAGTGATGGGAAGAGAAGAGTATGGAGAATGAAAATAGCTGCTAAAGATCCTAAGTAGTGGAGCATGGTGGTAGTAGTGACATGGCGTGGGCATGTATGGCTGTCAATGGAACTGGATGATCTAACTGCTGACAAAAGCAGCAGGATGTATTCTGAAGTGTTTTAGGCAATATTTTAGCTCATATTAAGCCAAATATTTCAGAACTGATTGGATGGTGCTTCACAGTGCAAATGGAGAATGACCCAAAGCATACTGAAAATGCAACAAAGGAGTTTTTGAAGGGAAAGAAGTGTGAAAGGAGTGTTATGCAATGGCCAAGTCAATCCCCTGACCTGAATCCAGTTGAACTTGCATTTCACTTACTGAAGCTAAACTTATGGCAAAATGCTCCAAGAACAAGCAGAAACTGAAGGAAGTTGCTGTAGAGGCCTGGCAGAGCAGCACCAGGAATGAAACCCAGCGTCTGGTGACATCTATGCATTCCTGGCTTCAGGCTATAATTGACTGCAATGGATTTGCAACCAAGTATTAACAATAAAAGTTTGATATATGACTATTATTCTGTTGATTTATTTTTGGACCCTTAACAAGTGGGAGGCCCATGTGCAAACTGTTGTAATTCCTACACCATTGACCTGATTTTGATGTTCCCTTAAATACATTGAGTCCAATATATATATGGACCTAACGATATAAATGTGTGTGTGAATGTGTGTGTGTGTGTGTGTGTGTGTGTATGTGTGTGTGTGTGTGTGTGTGTGTGTGTGTGTGTGTTGATACATATTTATAAATAAAGATCAACCTTATATCTGAAATTTTTTGATAAATTCCACCTTGACCAAAATAACAGTGATGCCGTGATCATTCACATATTCTCTGACCTTGAATAATCCAGCCCGGAGGGTTTCAACTGTTTAACGCTGTGAAGCTGAAAATACGGGTCCCTAAACATGTGCATGCATGTGTGTGGAGTAAGACAGGCGAGGAATCAAGCACCAGAACAAAGCCAATCTGCCGGGACCTACCAGATAAACAAGTATGCGGTGAGATGTGTTTAAGAGCTGATCCCCATGATAACAGCAGCTCAATGTGGAAGCCTCCTGAGATAGCAGCATATCTCTCAATCACACACTCTTCTTCTTCACCTTTTCGCTCTACCTCACCCTCTAGGGTACTTGCAAACACAATATAAAGCGCCTGCCTGTCTCTCTGTCAGCAAGTCAAACACTCACACGCGCTCCCTCAAGAGAGACATCCTTTCAAGCATTTGGGGAACAAGCCCTGCGATTTGTTGTCTCAGCAGGTGTTGTAGCTTCTATGAAATATTTTTTGAAATCTAAAACAAAAGCAACAAACGAAACTTTGAATTTTTTTTCTCACTGCCATGACTCCTAAAAGAGCCGCTCTCGCATCTCTGCCAGCACATGTCAGTTTGTGTTTCATAAGAGCCGCCGTGACGTCTTAAATTAAATAAACAATTTGCATCTTTGCCTCGTCAGAATACATTCTCTCAAAGCGTGTCTGTCGTGACGCAAGGTGTATTCACACATTCATATATTATGAGTCCAGAGAGGCAGGAGACATCAATTAGGGCCTGAATTATTCATGTTTTGAAAGTTAATTATTCAATCGCATGTTCAATTAGCCATGAATCACATCAGATCTAATTAAATATTGAAGGCAGGAGTCAGAGAATGTGGAAATGTGGTTGTTCCTAATAATTTTGATAAGGTTTTATATTTAGCACTTGCTTTTTCAAGTCATTAAACAAATGGCTACCACTTTAGAGCTTCATGGATGCAGGATATTTTTATGGATATTTTACATAAATAGATAAAAAAAAAGTTTTGATTAACGTAAACAATAATAAAGCTAGGGTTGAGCAGCTAAACTAGCATTTGCATATTTGATTTGCTTGGATTTTCACTGAGCAGAGATATTGATTTTTCCATTCATTTTTTTTTATATGGTAAATTATATAGATTCTCAAAAGCCTTGATTCCAATTTCACTGCATACATTAGAAATAAGAGGCATTTCATCCATCCAAAGGCACACACACTGCAGTAAACAGAAACAAAAAGTGAACACAGTTGGAGCTACAATGCCTTGCTTAGGGGTTCTCGTGGTATTGAGGATGGAAGCGCTGGTCATTCACTCCCCCATCAATAATCTTTGCCAGACTTGAGACTCGAACCCACAAGCTTACAATTCTCTAGCCATTAGGTCACAACATCCCCCATTAATGTAAATATGCAACCAAAACAGCTAAATTTACAGGTCTCTGACCCCTTTTTATGCCTCAAATTCATGTTCATTTCATAAGATTTCAAGAGTTCACACTTAGCTGAAGATTCATTATAAGCAAGTTTGGCATGCTGTCCCGGGAGAGAGCCCTGAGCTCAAAAGTTCCTTGAGCCCTGGGCTCTCTCCTGTTTGCAGGGCGAGAGGGGAGCCTTGAGCTCAGGTAGATCTCGACAACTCCACCTTGATAAAAACTGATGAATAAATTGAATGCTATATAAAAAGATATACTGCAGGGTGAGACATTAACTGTAGTGCAAATTATAGATTGATTAATTTTCTTGTTGTGCTTGTTTTTGGAATGTAGTAGGAAACTAGAGGACCCAGGGAAAACCCATGCGAGCACGGGAAGAACATGCAAACTACGCACAGAAACGACCACCGGCCTGTTAAAGGACTAGAACCGGTGACGTTCTTGCTGAGGCAACAGTGCTAATCACTGGGCCACCGTGCTGCCCTATGGAGGGAAAGGTGAAGTGGTAGGGGTGGAAGGGGGGGATTCTTCAAATCGAAGACAACTGTAGTGAAAAAAACCTGGCTCTTTATAGTGGGTTAGGAATGGCCTGATTGGTGGATCATACATGCTAATGCAGAGCCAGCCGTGTTTAATCATAATCACATGATCCTCTCGAAATTAGTTTATGGATAAACTTCACTTCGACCATCTGCTATGACTATCAAGTTACAATCCTCTCTGCATGGACCATTCTTATCAGCACTCCATGAGAAATGCTTATGCCCAACTGAACCTGGTTTCTCTCAAGGTTTTTTCTCCTTCGCTTTTGTCAATTGGTGAAGTTTGTCCGCGCCACTGTCACCACTGGCTTGCTAGGTTGGGCTTGTAGAGCTGCGCATCGATGGCTTTGCTCTTCAGTGTTTTAAACTTTCAGCAGTGAAAATAAATCAAATTGAACTTAAATAAACTTAAACTCAGAAAACTAGACTGACACGGTTTCAATTTACTAGAACTTCTATGTTAAGCTGCTTTGACACAATCTACATTGTAAAAGAGCTATTGAAATAAACATGAACTAAATTTAATTTGATTCTCAGAGAGCTTGACCCTGGTGAGTGGGCTTGACAAACCACCTGTAGAAGTCAAAGTCATTACCTCTCCAAATCCATCAGGTACCTTCCTATAAACACCCCATGCTTCTTGAAAAACATTGTGCAATTCTGAGTATGCTCCACACACACAAGTGGGCTTGACAAACCACATGTGGGACATACAAACTCACACCTCTCAAATGCACGGATGGGGGGAAAATCTAAACTAACTTAAGCATTGATAAATTGCTGCTCTCTGAGGATTTGAAGGGCTTCTCAATTGCAAGTTGCTTTGCATAAAAGAATAAATGAAAATGTAAAATTGCCATTTATATATATCCAAAGAACAATAACAAGTCATATATAATAACTGACTATTAAAACTCCGCTGTTCCTGAAGTACTTACAGTTGGTTAGTTATCAGCACTGCACTGCTAGAACATACTCATGCTCTCTTGCTTGCAGCACATTTGGCAAATTGCTTTTGCATATATTTGTAAAGTTGTTTCTGGCTTTCTGCTTCATTACTTGAGCTGTCTCTTTGTTCTTTCTTGTTCTGTCTCTGTAGGTCTCTCAGCATCTGCCTCATTGGTTTCTCTCGCCTGGATGATCGCATCCTACCAGAAGGTTCTGCGTGACTCTCGTGACGATAAGCTCCCCATGTCCTACAAGGCAGTGATTGTCCAGATGCTTTGGCACCTCTTCACCATCGGTGCTCGAACCATCGCCTTCGCCCTCTTCGCTTCAGTCTTCCAGCTCTACTTTGGGATCTTCATCGTAGCCCATTGGTGCGCCATGACCTTCTGGATCATCCAGGGTGAGACTGACTTCTGCATGTCTAAGTGGGAGGAGATCATCTACAACATGGTGGTAGGCATCATCTACATCTTTTGCTGGTTCAACGTGAAGGAAGGTCGTGCCCGCTTTCGGCTGGGCGTGTATTACTGCGTGACCTTGTTTGAGAATGTCGCGCTCACTGCCGCTTGGTATATTCATAGGGGACCTCACACCTCTGACTTTTACGCCCTGATTATTGTGTGCGTTGTAGTGTGTAGCTATGCCTTGGGAACATTCTTTATGTTTGTCTATTATTGCCTGCTCCACCCGGACGGACCTATTCTGGGCACTCAGTGGAGCTGTGTTGAGGAAGGAATGGGAGTTATTGGCCTGGGAGGGATTGGGGACTTGGGGACACCCTTGCCCCAGCCAGACGTGGTCACTAGCCCTCCAAGAACACTCCCGAGGACTACTGGTGGGGATCGGGAGAATGGGGCTGGAGATAGAGACAGTTGCATGCCTGTGTTTCAGGTGAGGCCTCCTAGTGTTCCCCCACCTTCTTCCCCACGTCCCCCAAGAACTGAAGGTCCGGTTATCCGCATCGATCTGCCAAGAAAAAGGTACCCAGCCTGGGACGCCCACTTTATTGACCGTAGGCTGAGGAAAACCATCCTGGTGCTGGAGAATACGTCTCCTGTGACACCCCGTATTCAGTACCAGACCTTTAGCAACCCCAAAGAAGTGATGGAGTATGAGACTACGGTGTAATGTTGTTCATACCACCACCTTCCACAAGACATCTCTATGCAGAGGTGGGACTCAGGAGGCAGATGCCGCCATGAGGTTACAGCCCGATCCTTGGTGGTCGGCATGGTGCTACATGGTGGGACCTCACCACGTTTGGCATCCAGGGGTGCATCAGTGGTCCAAGAGTGCACATCAGGCTTGATGGAAATAACATGGGGTTTACATGACTTGCATGGGAGGTGAAACTAAGAAAGGGACTTACCTTTCTGCCTATGCACTGAACACATGAAAAGAGTTTAACGGACGGTGACAAGAATGAGACATTTGTAAAATATAGATGACATGACCAATTCAGTATTCCTCAGGACCAGCCTGACTGCTGTATTGGTCTTACGTTTAATGTTTCAGTGACCTGAAAACAGTACAAATTGTGTATTATTTGCTTCTGTGAATGGTAAGGTTAGCGAGTTCAATCATCCATTTCCTCGAAAGAGTTCTTCTGTATTTACTGACTTATTTATTAATTAGATTTATTTTTATGACTCTGTGGCCATGTCTTTGATATAATTCTTCTAACCGAATATTCATAAATAGATAGTATTTTTTGTTATATGTATTCAATAGAATGGTGCCAGTGTGTTGGTATGAATGTTTCTGTTTTTTTTTTTTTTTTTGAGGGTGGGGGGGTTGTCTGGTCATGCTGCATTGTATAACTGTAAAGATGAAGAAAAAAGTCATATAGTAAGACAAAAAGCTGTGATCACATTGTAGTTGGATAAAAAAAATAATGCTGTAAAAACTGAATCAGATGACAGCCTCGGAAAATAGTAAAACGAAATTGAATATGCGTGTTTGAGTGGTTTATGAAAATGGTTTTGGGACAACTGGGAACATCAAACTTGCAAATGTCTGAATGTTTGCGTTGCATTTCACACAGACCAAACGCAAATGAGCGACACTGAATCGTAAGCCTGTATGTGAAACTTTCTTTACAGTAACTCGAGCAGTGAATCTTGGTTTGCTCCGTCCACAAGCCTCAAAACCCTTTTACATCTGTATGTGTTCATTTCACTCATTGTTTTGTTATTTGGAAGGGGGCGGCCATTACTGTGGTTATAAAGAGTTTATATTCTACATTTTTTGGGGGGGGTTGTGGTTTGGCAACGCCGATTGCTCTTTTTGACCATGAAAAGCTGCACTTAAGGACAACTATTAAGGACAACAATGTGTATGCTTGAGAAAAAGACTTTTTTGTCACCTCATAAAAAAGATAAGACGCCTTTGTATCTTACTCAGCTCCTTTTTTTTTTTTTTTAGTTTTAGACTAAAAGCAATTGCAAAGAAATCACCCCAATTACAAAGCTATCACAAAACATCAGCTGAAGCGTTCCTTCCTCTTTTTCTACGGGGTCTTTCAAGGTCTTCTTTGCTGCTTTGAAATTCCACTGCCTGGTTAAAAACCAAGCAGAAAACCCAGAGTCACGGTGGGTAATTGCCAATGACAAGAATCCTGCTGTCCAGTCTGAACACACTGATGCAGAGCAAATGATGCTTTGGGGCTGTAATCATACTGCTTTATAGTGGGATGTTCACACATAAGGTGATTTTATCGCAGAAGGGGAAGTAACTGTGTGGTTATTCGGTTGCCATTCCTTCTGCAACATGCATTATACCTATTGGTTATCAGTGCACCTCACTCTGAACTGATTACAAATTAAATTAATTATTGGTTAAATAAGATGTCTAGAAAAAGCCCTTATAAACTTAAAGTATTAAAGTACCACCATTTTGGACTAAATCATAAGGTGGCAGAGAGAGCTCAGCAAGTAAAGAAAGCACATGTAAATAGTAAAATACTAATAAATTGAGAAAACATCTTTATCCTAATGACCACACAAGCAAATACTCACACTGTAAAACCCGTTTGCAACAAACCATTTAAGTTCAAAAACTAATCCAAATGAGTACTGTGAACTGAATGAGTACTTGAAGCAATTTGAGCACACTAAAACCAATGAATGAAGAGAACTCAAACTAACTGAGTACTGTAAAACCCATTAAATTAAGGCAACTCAAACCGTTTAAGGAAACCGATTGCTACAAACTATTTGGGTTTAAAAAACGAATCTATATGAGTACTGTGAACTTACTTTATTTAAGTATTTAATCACCTCATTACCTTCAACACTGACTATGTTTACATGGACACCAATCATTCGATTTTAATGCGATTAGGTCAATACTCTGATTAAGAGTCTACCATGTAAACAGCATTTTTTGATTAATTTAATCTGATTAAGGCCGTAATCTAACTAAATCAAATTAAGACATGTGGAGTATGCTGAATTTAGTGGCATCACTGAAGTGCAGTACAGACATGTAAACACCTTAATCTAACTATTACAGTCATGTAGGACTTTTCGCCGCGTTTTGTGACAGCGAATTTAGCATGTGTTAAAAACTTCTATTAAAACAACACTCTTCCGGCAGTCCATAGTTGCATCCAATCTTGTTTGTCCCCGAATAAAAGTGACAAACTGCAGTTAAATAAAAAATTAAACACCCGAAATTACGCAAAACTCTGGAGAAAATGCGGATAGCGGGGCGACGCAATGACGTAAATCGAATTATGTGCTATAACATGTAAAACGGTATCATGAAAGGAACATTCAAAAAGCATCTCATGCAAACGTCTTAATCTTGTTATTTTCCTAATTAGATTAAGGAAAATAATTTGAATACTGATGTCCATGTAAATGTAGTCACTGAGTTCAAAACTCTTTACAAATAAGTAAAATTAACTTTCGGTAAATTTTACGTTAACTACACTATTTCATTTGACAAAATTGACCGTTGGGTTTTACAGTGCACAACACTTGCAAATACAGAAATGTGATTCAAATAGTCTAAAACAGAAATGTGTCGGGGGACCCCGAAAAGTGACAAACCAGGCTCCTTCCTGTTTAAAGTCAGCAGTGTTGTCAGAGATCTGAGAGATTTTATTTATTTTAATATCTTGATCATACTGTTCCTTGTTGTTTGTATACGGTATGAATGTAATGTACTGTTGTTTGTATACTACCCTAATAACTTGATGAATTAATTCATCTCTCAAATCTCCGACAACACCTACAGGAAGCAGCCATGTTCATCACTTTTGGGGGTCCCTTGACACGTTTCCATTGTCGCCTACTCTTTGCAGCACATTTCTGTATTTTTGTTGTGAGAATTTGCGTGAATCAATTTGTTGTGAAACCGATGAAGATGTTTCTCACATATTTGCATTTGTTTTCTTAACTTGAAGCATGTGTGGGCTCTTCTGAACAATTCAGCGGCTTCCTGTTAAAGTGTTGTCAGTGATCTGAGAGAATTCGTTCGAGCTAAAATTACTTCATACAAACAAAAAGGAATCGTATGATCAGGACGTTAAAATAATCAAAATCTCACTTCTCAGATCTTTGGCAACACCACTGATTCTAAACAGTAATCTGCCGATGCCAAATTTATGATGTTTTCTTAATTTGTTAATAATTTTCTTTTAATAATTGTATGTGTGTTTTTTATAAGCAGCATATTTTAGCTCTATCAGCAACCATAAAACCAGGCTTACACTACATTTACTTTAAGTTCAACAAACGGACCATCAAAATAAAGTGTGACCAAACATACTTTCCCAGCAGACACAGGACATCAACATGATGTCAGATTGATGCTGTATCCCGACGTCATGGCGACATTGCGTTTTGTTTGTTAATTAAAATTGGTTTAGCATCAGAACCCAATGTCAATGTCAGGCCATTGTCAATATACAACATCCAACATAAAATCAACCAAGTATCATCGTCTAACGATGTTTCAACTTCAAATCAAATCAAATCAAGTCACTTTTATTGTCACATCATCAGCAGCACGTGTGCTATGACGAGTGAAAAGCTTAGTCCGCAGATAGCCAGGTTTCTGTAAGGCAGATAATGCAGCAGTTTCTTGTTTCCCATTGGAAGGAAATGCATACCCACAGCTTGCAAAGTTTGTTGTCCAGTGACTGAACGTTAGCCAGCAGAATAGTAGGGAGTGAAGTTCGAAATCCATGGCGTCTCAATCCAACGAGGATGCCAGCTCTCTTTCCTCTTTTCCTTCTGCGTTTCCTTCATTGCTTCGGTTGTGTGACCCAGACAAAGGGCTCTGTTGCTGTGTTTGTAAACAGAGCATCGTTAAAGAACTCAAAGTCCGGTCTTCGATGTGCAACGAGGGAGCCATTTTCCGCAGTGTGTGTCTGTCGTGGGTAATAAGAGTGTGTACATCTGGCACAAAAAATGACAAAAATACAAGTAAAACACAAAATACAACAAAGATTGCCGGGAGCTCGCAACACAGCAGCCATGCTCTGCGCCATCTTGACAACGTTGTGTGGACGTTACCATTATGACATCTATCATACATTGGATTTTGGTTGCCATACCTGATGAATAAATGTCAGTATTTGATGTCAATGTGATGTTGGTTTAAGATATTGGCTCAACATTAGATTTTGTTCACTTTTCAGCACAACCTGAAATCAACCAAATATCAACGTTATCAAAACGTAAGTCAAAATAAAATTGTCCTTAGACGCTGGCTAGACATTGAATTTTGGTCACCTGACGTCACAACCTAAATCTAACTTAATATTAATGTCTTATTATAATGTGTGCTTACTGGACTCTGGAAAAGGTTGCTTCAGTTGAAAAACACCTTCAAAATACCATTGGCTTATTTTGATTACATTGAAGGTTGATGTGGATGTGGAGCCCCGTCTTATTTGACTTTGAGAAATCTTCTTTGGATCATTTCCTTGGTGCATTCCACTGGGATCAGACATCTGCGAATTATCTATAAGAACTAAAATCTTCTTTGTAGGAAAAAATACCCTGCTGAAAAATCCAGCTTAAACCAGCCTAGGCTGGTTGGCTGGTTTTAGCTGGTCGACCAGCCTGGTTTTAGAGAGGTTTTGGCCATTTCCAGGCTGGTTTTCAGCCATTTCCAGCCTGGTCTTAGCTGGTCACGCTAGAAAATGACCAGCCAAATCCAGCTAAAACCAGCTTGACCAGCCTGGTTTAAGCTGTATATAGCTAGTTTTGGCTGGATTACCAGCTTGGCTAGGCTGGTCAAGCTGTTTTTAGCTGGTCATCTCCCAGCCTGACCAGCTAAGAACAGGCTGGAAATGGCTGGAAACCAGCTTGGAAGTGGTCAAAACCCCTATAAAACCAGGCTGGACGACCAGCTAAGACCAGCCAACCAGCCTTGGCTGGTTTAAACAGGATTTTTTAGTAGGGTAATTGTATACTTAAAGGTGCAGTAGGTGATCTGCCAAAATGCTAACCGCTTAGCATATTATCTTTGGACGGCGGGCAGGGACTGTAATTCAAGCCACGCCTCCTGAAATCGAAAATGCACGCACAGCGTCACAACAGCAAACAACCCTCTAGTTCATGTCATTCGCCAGTTTAGATTGTTTGGCCGGCGGCTTGCAGGATTTACATTTATTATAAGCCATACTTGCATGCTATTTCAGATCGCATATCCAGAGTAACATGGTAAACAGTATAGGAAGGCTGCCAATATTAAAAAATAAACCAATGTGAATATAAAAGCAACTTCAGCTCAATAAAGCAGGTAAGGCGGAATACTGCTATTTACTGATGTTTTGTTGTTAAAATAAATAAAAATCTACATTATCGATGTTGTAAAAAGTCCCTTATAAAACTGAAAACAGTCACATCAATCTTTCGCTTGGAGATTTCAATGGCTAAACAACACGTCTGTGCATATAAGTCATTCATAACACAATAAGCTTAGCCTGACTAAAATAGTTTTAGAACAGAACATTACCTGTCTAACAATAATACTTCAGCCATGGTGTCGTCCTTCCTCCAGCATGCAAAAGTAACTTCAATACTGATTCAGGATTTTCTAAAGTTTCAACTCAGCATTTGATTTCACCGCGTCTGTGATTGTCTCGTGAATGTGTGGCGCTCATGCAGGTGGGCATGCGCGAATGGCGGATCTGCGTGGATAGGGAAGTCCGAATCTACATTTGCTGACAGACAGTTTCAGCTACTTATTGGAATTATGGGAGATGTCGACCCCACAATATTTAATTGGATTAACATTTTTTAGTTTTATGCCTTACCCAGAATATAAAAATACATATAAACACATTTAGATCATTTACTTTAATCATTACTATTGGACTGTAAAGAGACTTTCAACCAGCACAACAAAACATGTTTCTGAAGACAATCAATTACTGCACCTTTAATGCATAGCTACATGATAGAATAGATTCTCACTTCAACAAACATGGATCAGCGATTTTGATGACATCACTTCTCTGCACTTAATCTTCTACCCAGATTTTCTGTCCAATCAAATTCTCAAGGATGCTCTAACTCGGTCCTATAGGGCTGGTGTCCTGCGAATTTTGACTCCAACTTGCCTCAACACACCTGGATGGATGATTCAAGAAAGTTTAGTAAAAGCTTGATAAGCTATAGCACAGGTGTCTCTGGTTGGGATTAGAACTAAAGTTTGCAGGACACCGGCCCTCCAGGACTGAGTTTGGGCACCCCTGCTCTACAGAATCAAAACTGGCCTGCCCCTTCACTAGGGGTGTCACGATTTCGATTTTTAATCGAAATCGATTGAAATTTATGCTCAATTTCGATTATCGAATCAAAAAATAGATTCGTCGATGCTGCCACGCCCCCATGTCACGTCAGTTTGGCTTGCCAAGCGGGAAAAAGACAGGCTTGTTGAAGTGCTTGTTAAACTGCAGAAGCAGGAGACCCGTCGACAGAACTTAAACCCTCTCCTCTTTCAGTGAAGTTGCCGGTGTGTAAGCATTTTGGATTTCCAGTGAGTTATGTTGACAACGTTCGTGTTGTCGACAAAAAAAAAACAGTTTTGCAAGCTCTACTATGTACGTATTACGTACGGTTCGTCCAATAGACAACACCGGCATCGCGATCCTCCGCCCGCCCCCGTTGCAAATCCGCACGCGAAAAGTACACACTCAGGCCCTGTTTACACTGTCTTTGTTTTTAAATGGCATTTTAGAACAACAACGATTTGACATCCACAGTGGCGTGTAGCATTTTTGAGCAGCCCTCCTTCCTCTCTACCTCTGAAAATGCACATCACGTGACCGCACAGACGCACACACAGCCATCCGCTCGAGACAGCAGGTCCGGGCAGTCAGAGGACTGCTTCAATCTTTCACTCACTTGTACTTAGTCATTTTAGCGAACACCTCAGATACTGTTGGCTGGTTCCTGTTGGTTGTGCGTCTTTTTTACCGACGCCATTATAACGACACAGATCACTGCCTATTCACGAGTCCCGCAGAAAAAAGTGATTGACAGGTGGTAATTATGTGTGTATCTTGCCTTTATTCATTTACTGTATGATTTGTTTATGAGTAAAACAAAGACCATGCAGGTCAGGTAGTTTAAACGGTAGGCTACAAATAATTAATTGGTCATTAATTAATTAATTATTCATAATCGAAAATCGAATCGTGCCTTTAGAATCGAAAATGTAATCGAATCGAGGATTTGGAGAATCATGACACCCTTACCTTTCACTATAAATAGAGGTAAAAGAAGCTACACGAACATCAAAGTTAATTCAAATATTCATAAAACAACTGTAGACTCCTTCCAGGAGCACTTAACTAACTAGTCTTTGAAAAAATAAATGAAGGCACTTTTCCACTCTAGCACTGAAATACTCCAATGACACTTATAGAAAGTCAGTATAGTGGCACCACTTGTGTGAAGTTCTCATTAGGATTAATTATTTCTACTTGTATTATTCTCACTCTGAATAAATGTGTCTGATTAGGGGATGAATTTAAATGTAAATGCAATCTGACAAGAAATCGGTTTTCCTACAGCTACAATTAATTCAGGAGCGGAAAGCGTTTGCATAGGTATTGTCACAGTGCATTATGCATCAGGCAGAAATATGAACAGGTTAAACAATTATCAATGCATGAATCAAGCTTTGCCTAAATGTAGACTTTTGGCGAGGATTTCTATGTGTGACTGTTTAATTATAAAACTACATGAGTTGTAGTAACAACATAAAACTATAAAATGCCACAGGAGTATGATAATTAAACGCTCGGTCAGTGATGTGTCTTATTTTTTTTTTCTTTAAATATTTTATCGCAGTTTATACAACAGTTCTGTTTGGTTCTTGAATCTGATTGGCTGATAGCCATGTGATATTCTGCAATTACAGAACTGGTCCAGCTTTCTTACTCTTCACCCATGTGTATTACTCCACCCACATAAGCAACAAGCAGAGGACATTCTACAGTTTGACAAATATTCCTGCTGTTGGTCAACATTATGTACTTTTGAGGCATTTTTAGTTATTAATGTAGTTGTTTAGATTACAAATCATTTAGTTTATTTATAAGGATGCCTATTTTAAAATGATCATTTTAAATCACAGATCGGTGGCAATTACCCTGCCATACTAAGCTGACCAAAGAAGGTTTACGTTGTCGATCCACAAGATTGTGACATGACCGCTCTTAGAAGAGAAAACAGCTTAATTTCTAACTAATGCTGATCAAATCATTATAAAACTGGTCATTTATATTCTAAGTCGATCTCGCTCTTTTGTTTGTTGTGGTGCTGTATTTATATCATATAATTGTAGTGTATTAAGAGTGAGATAGGACTTGCATAACAGGAATGTGTGTTGTGTTGGCAGAAAGAAAGAAGAAATGCCCGCATGTGTTTAGCTTTTTCCCTTCTCGCAAACACAACAGCAATCTGGTTATGCTGCTTTTTTCAGCGTTAATTATTGTAAAATACCGATTGCAACAGAGAAATACTGTAGACTGTAATAGACTGTAATACTGTAAGGAGATATCTCTGTAGGCTAATGGCACTTCATGTCACGTGCAACCTTTATAATCTTAAAATGTTAGCAAAATCACCTGTTTTGTCCTAACTTTAGACATTATGCTAGAGAATCATTCAAATGCTAGCTCTAAAGTGACCTTGGTGAATAAGAAACAGCTTCTGCTGTTCTGACATCAGCTGCAGATGTGGATGAACGGCAGAAGAAAGTAAGTCCTTATACAAAAGAGTTTTTAAACTCTCCGTGTTTGATTTTCTTTTTATATACATGATTGTGACATTAAACATTTGTATAAACGCAATATCACACTCATAGCAGTGCGATATGGCTGTATATTAGCGGCCTCATGCAAACGCATGCCTCCCACCAGAGCTGATATACAGCCATATCGCACTGCTACGAGTATGATATTGCTCATTTGACATACTTCATAGGCACATGCTGAGGATCCTAATACCAGGTCGGAGGTGCAATTCCCAAAACCATTGTTTGTCAACTAAGGTTGCAAGTTCTGTTGTTACAAACATAGTTTGTTGATTTGGCTTTTTTTCACATCCATCGTTTCAACGAACATTCGCAAACTATGTTGCAAACTTGTACGCTTGCAACTACACCTCCAGAGTTATTCCCAGTCATCCTCCCTATGCACTATTCCAGGGGTTCCCAAACTTTTCAGCCCGCGACCCCCAAAATGAGAATGCCAGTGACTCGTGACCCCCAATATTCTCTGAGGTGGTGGTTATAAATACAAAAAAACTTGTATGCAATGACGCACACACACCTATAGACCCAAGTCTATTCTTTGTTTTTGTTTTTATGTATGTCAGTGCTATAAATAGGCTAGAAAGTTTAACCTGGTGTTACAAAATCGGCTGCATCTGACAATATTGCTGTGTCTTTAGTATAATGTAATTACCCGAGAAGTCGCAATCCAATAGAACTAGTAACTATAAGCTATTATAGTAACTATATAGTTTATAGTAACTATAAACAACTATTTTTTTTTTCTCTTCAGTAGGTTATTGATAAAATACAGTAAGTCTTAAGGTTTAATAAAAATTAATTGATTTTTGAAAATCACCAGGCGACCCCCCTTCATTGTCCCGCGACCCCTCGGGGGGTCCCGACCCCCACTTTGAGAACCTCTGCACTATTCCTTTTGAACCTTTCAACATTTAAACTTAGAATGATTAAAAAAACACATCAAAGTAATCTCTATTAGATGTAAATTGCTTTTAAAGTATTTTTACTGTTCAGTTTTAGCGATCTTCACACTGACAATTGCATTCCCTTCATAGTGCACTTTGAAAACATTAATGCCATTTTGAATGCAGCCGTGGCTCATGATGAAAGCTATACTGTAGGTGACCTAATATTTAAAAGCAGAATTTAAGCTACATCTCTGAAGCTTGTGAAAACAAAATATGTAGCATACATTAATGCTTTCAATTTATAGTAGGTTATTTTTCAAGAAATGTGTCTGTAGCCTATTGTATATGACATGGGCCTGTTGGTTAGAAGATTTCTGCAGTGGTTTGAATGTCAAAGTTGTAAAAGTAGACTTTTAAAAAAAATTTAATAAATAAACAATATCTTACCTAATAATAATAATATGACAATAATGATAATAATAATAATTATTATTATTATTACTTTTGTTAATAAATAGCCTACTGTAAATTACAACCATTAAAAATGCATATGCTTTATATATACGATTAGAATAGCTAAGTGTTTTATGTTTTAGCATAGAATATGAAATATTTTCAATAATATTTGTAAAGGAAACATAGGTCTTATATGTGCCGTTTACATATATTTCAGATAATATAGAAAACGAGTGCATGTTTTTACCAAAAACTAATAATGTATTTTTTTTTTAAGTGTGTGTGCATGTAAAACAATATAATTTTATACAAAAAAAATATGTGCGCTTTCTCTAAAGATGTTCCTACTCCACCTCATTTAGAGCTTCGTTGGTCTGCAATCCACTGATCTGCAACAGAGAAACTGCAATTTTGGGGTAACAATCGTCACTAAAACATTAACTTCCCAAACGATGCATCGTACTATGATAGTTCAGCCATGAGTTATGTTGTTATTTGGAAACTGCACCCCTGATTGGCTCACAATAACATCGAAACAGACTGTTTGAACCTGGCATAATCTATAAAATTTTCTGAGTTTCATCAATTCAAAAAGAGAATTATGCTTCCTTGAAATGTGCGGAAAATATTATGCTTTATAACAGAAAGATGTCAAAATACTATTAAGTAAGATACTTGAAAAAGGCACTGTATAACCAAGTAAAAAGACATGCTGTCACTACCAAAGATGTCTTTATCTTCTAGTGTATAATAAATCCCTCCATGTCATTTCACTGGTGAAATGTAGGCCGTAGAATGTTCCACATGACAAACATACACAGTGTGGTGACAGAAAGCGAGCGCGAGGCACTTGGATTCTTCGACAGGTTGCTGTGGGAACGGCAGGATCATTAGGCAGGGCTGCAGGTTTATGTGTTGTGGGGTCTGAGTGTGTTTGTGGTCTGAGAGCTTTTGAATGTGGCCCTCTCCTGAAAACTGACCCACCATTAGCTCGCCTCCTCCTCCTCCACTCCAGCCCTTAAGGGGGGTCAACAGCATGCTCTACTGTAACAGACACACATACTGTACACACATAGAGAACACAGACACGCTGAGGCTTTCCAGGTCAACAATACACTCTACAAGAAAAAAAAAGAAAGCCTCTTCAGGTATGTGCTCCACAATGCAGCATGCCTGAAAAAAATAGCTTGTGTTTTTATTTCCAAAATAGTACCTACATTCAAGTGAAACTGAATTTTTGACAAGGAAATTGTGATAAATGGCTTGATTAAATGATAAATGGTTAACAAGATCAGTGTTTCTCAACCACATTCCTGGAAGACCACCAGCACTGCATGTTTTGGATGTGTCCTTTGTCTGTTACACTCATTTCAGGTCTTTCAGTCTCTGCTAATGAGCTGATGATCTGAATTAGATGTGTTTGGTTAAGGAAACATGGAAAATGTGCAAAGCTGGTGGACCTTCAGAAATACGGTTGAGAATCACAGTATCAACTGGTAGTATATGGCTGTTTTTTAATTTCAAGAATGTAGACTCACGTTCTTGTGGAGACTGGTTTTGCAAGGTTACCTCGGAAGAACGAACTGGGAAGAGTGCGAGAATACAGAATGCATCCTGTAAAAAATGCTGCGTTCTTCCTGATGGTCACATGACCTCCATGCATTTTAAACGTTCACTTGGGCTTTGGTGCGGTACGCTTGTGTGAGTGCAAAATGTGCCAAAGCCCGAAACTGAAAGCGAGACGTGACTTTTAAGGGACTGTTTCATATGAATTTTTTAATAATTCTTACTGTTTAGTGAACGCAAACTGCCGTAGTTTATTAAAGACGCAAACCCCTCACTGCACGACAGCTGTGCGCCTTCAGCAGACCTCCTCATTCCTCCTCACGAGAGCTTTATGATTGGTTATCACCACCAATAGTGGTGGATCTGTTCGGCAAAATATCTGACTGCGTGTCCCCGCATCCCTAAGGACTGTTTGGCGAAATATTTGACGGCATATCAAACGACTGAAACGATATAACTAGAGAAATCTCCACTGTGCTGTTGAGTGAGAGAGCGCTTCTCACTGAACAGCGCAGCAGCGATGACGTAAGCGTGCCGAAGCCCGTTTGTGGTGTGAGCACGGGCCGTCGGGGGAGACGGTAGGGGGGACAAGCGTGCTTTGGCCCGGTTCAAGGCAACTGTACCTAGTGTGAGTACGGCCTTATTGTTTTTTCCTGTTTCAATATATATAGCATGCACAAAAACCTTACAAATATGCTTTGCACAATACAAATAAAACAGATTTTAATATGAATTGAGGCAAATAAACACCCATTATTGAGATTTTCCTGTTCATGTTTACTTTAACAGTCTTATTTAGGGGATTTTCTGGAATAAGTTATATGTCTGAACTTTAATAATAAACAGGTCTATAGAATGCTGCACTTTCCACATCCTTTATTCAGAATCAGCCCCAATCTTTATCAGCTTGTGTCTGTATCTGTGCATCCTCGATATCAAGAATGCATCCGGGAACTTTTACGCATCCTCCGTTCTTAAGGTCTTGTGTATCCAATCTAAACTTTGATGATGCTAGACAATAACTCAAGGTCGCAAGATCACCAGAGAACACACATTGAGGAATGAGATCTATACTCTAAAAATTGGCTCTAAACCAGTGGTGCTCAATTTTGGTCCTGATGGGCTGATGTCTCGAACTTGCTTTAACATGCATGGGAAGTTTATCAAGAAGTTTCTTGTAAACCTAAAAATAGCCTGATTAGCTGGTTCAGGTGTGTCTAATTGGGTTGGAGCTAAACTCTGCAGTGTCCCGGTTGTCAGGTACATGCGCTCTTTCTATTCATGTTTTGGTGTTTTCACATGGTTCTGTGGTATGGCTTCATGTGCTCTGAGGTGTGCTTGTTTACATCACATGATCAGCAGGTCTATCAGCAGTTCCAGCTGATGGCACTTAGCTCACCTATATAAGAGTGGAAAGCCAGGACACCATTGTCAGTTCGTTGCTCTTGCTCTGTGTTTATGATCTTTCTGTGTTTTGTCAGGATACTCGGGCTGGTTCTAGTTGTTACTGATATTGCAGTGACCATCTTCGTCCTCGCTACTAGCTCCCTGTTTTCTTTTGTTTACCTTTTGACTATAATAAATCCTCACTTGCATTTGGATCCTTTTTGTATTGCTTACTTTTACCGTTACATGCAGGACATCGGCCGTCCAGGACCGAGTTTGGACACCACTGCCTCTAAATGGTACAAGTTTAAGGATTATTTGGCATGTAACAAAATCTCAAGAAAAGTTTTGAGCATGCTATATAGTGTTGCAATTGTGTTACAAAAATGTTTTATAGAAATAATATAATACACTTTTATTTTTCTACCAGAAAAAAAAAAAACACATGAGCTTTATATTAGCACTCATATTAAAGTCATGTGTGAAATAGTGGAACACAAGTTTTTGCAGCCCACATTTTAATATTTAAGTGTGATTTTGGCATGTGGTTACATATGTGAAGTTCATGTGTTTTGTATAAGATATGAGACTTTTTTAAATGTAAAAAACTAACAATGCCATGTAGAAAGAAACAATTTGGAATAAAAAAAATGTTGTTTTGATTTATAGACATCTTAAAAGTGAAATCAAATATATTATAATAAAGTACAGTAGGATAGTTGGCACCAACAATGCAGTGCAGTGCCTTTAATGTATTTTTTTATATTTATTTATTATATTAATTTATAATTTATATTTAAATTATTTAATGTATATTAATTAATTTATTTATTATATTTATTTATTATATTTTATTATTATAATATATATATATATATATATATATATATATATATATATATATATATAAATATATATATATATATACATATGTATATATTTACATAATGAAAGCTAATAAGTATACAGTACACACACACACACACACATATATATATATATATATATATATATATATATATATATATATATATATATATATATATATATATATATATATATATATATATTTGTAGAATAAGGCAAGAATACAAAAAAACTAAATGAAAACAACCTAATCTAAATGTGAGTAATGCAGGTCTCAGTTCTTACAGGGTGTTTTAATCAGAGCATGAAGGTCAAATTCAACCTTGAGTATCAAACCCCAATGCTAATGCTTCCTTTTTAGTGTGTATAGTGCATTATTATTATAGTTTACAGTTTTCATATAGTATTGATTACCATCATCACATTACTGGCTTCAATATGGACATACTAGCAAGCTATTTGATAACAATATTTTCCCAATCTTCATAACCTTGGTGACATCATCTGCAAATTAAAGTCTTATCATTCACAATAAGACCACTAATGTGTATTGAGAAATACACAGTGAGATCAGTTTTGATTTCACAATGACTTTAAACCCATCAGTTCACATATCATACTCCTCAGCGTCCCCTACAGCCCAGATCATCTTCCATTGATTTCCAGGCTCTTCTTGGAGGCTGTCCCAGTATGGCATTGGGCTTATGTGATCTGTTCCTCCTTAAACCGAGCTACTAGCATGTTCCCCTGGGCTGTTTAATGATCCAGACCAATCCAGCACAGTTTCTCTGACAGTCTGCACACTTCTGCATAACATTAGGAACAATTCTTGAGGAAGTTTCATTAAATTTCTCAGGTATACTGTTCATCAGAGGGTGAGGTGTTGTATGTCAAACTGTTCAGGCTTCTACAATCGGCAACTCTTGCATTTAAACAACGGTAAAATAGATGTCATATTAATCCCTTTATATAAATATATAGGATATTTAGTGGTTTTCTGTCCAGCTCATGCCAGTGTGTAAGCATGTCGTCTCTCTGCAGGTGATAATTAGTTAGCTTTCTGCCATCCTCACACAGAGGAGCCTCACGTTGAAGTGCCACTCCCATTGAAACACAAGTGCTGGTAAACACTGACACCCAGTGGTGCTTGCAGTCACTGCGAGTATCATTGACGGCTGAGCTGCTGTAGCTAAGGTCAAAAGCTGAGTTTCTCCTTTTTCAGTTTCTCCTAAATTACAGTGTGGAGTTTAAATTATATAGGAATGTTCCAAATAGAATGTTACAGTTTCTCTTTCTCCGTATCAGTAAAGTGAACCTTGTTTTGTTTGCATTAACCCATACTCGAAATTGGTCCTCTGCTTTTAACCCATCCATTTTGAGTGAGGAGTGAAAGCGCAAACACAAACACACAGTGAACCTGGAGCAGTGCGTCTAGGGAGCAGTTACAGGCTTGGTGGCTTGCTTAGGGGCACCTCAGCTGGGTTTCAAAGATGGGGAGAGTGCAATTCTTTCACTCCACCATCTTTAATTCCTAGAAATTGACCTTCCAATTACAGTTCAAACTCCCTAACCCTTAGGCCATAAATGAACCTTCTCTGATGTATTACCTTAATGGATGGGGGGAGTTACTGCACATTTAACTACACCTGATACTCCACCCCAGATGGAGTAAAAGACTTGATACGTTTTAGACAAAAGTGGAGGTATGAGGATGTCCTAAAATGTACACCAGATGCTACCACAGTTAGCTAGCAAATACTAATTTCTACCATTCATGCAGTACTGTATGTTTAAAAAATGTAAATGTGTACTTGGGAGAAAACCAAGAAAGTCTGACAACTTACAACTGTAATCTCAGTGCTGTGCCTTGTTATTTGTTTACCATTTGCAGCCATTTTGCTGCTCACAGTGGTTTCTGTCATCGCTGCTGCTCGTTTGCTGGCAATTTACAGCCATTTGCTGTTGCCTCATGCAGCACTGTTAATCGGCTACCCATTTGCATTTACGTAACACTTGTGACTCATAAATGTTTGCTGTAAAGATGCACTGAAACATTTTGTTACAGAAAACAAAAAAGTGACTTAGCTTAAATCTGAGAATAAAAGATAATGAATATTTGTGTGATTGCAACTGAGATTTGTATAGTGTTCAGTTTGATTTTACATCTGATAACTCATAATTGTAAATTTTGAAGAATGTAAACAATAACAATGGTCCTAACTTATTTTCTGTTTTACATTTTTCATTTCCATTGCTACCGAGAATGCAAAAAAAAGTTGATATATTGATTAATAACTTTGTGAGCGCTGTTTTAATGTTAAGATATGATTGAATTGCCTTCTGTTATGAGATAGTTTGACCAGCAGGACAAGTTCATGGGCCAATGACATCACCTTTTGGTTTCTAGATGACAATTTCAAAAGTCTGTTTGATCATACTTTATTAGCTGCTTATTACTAGTTAATAAGGCAGTAGTTGGGTTTGGGCATTAGGATTAGATATAGAATAAGATCATACTTTATAAGTACTATCAACAGTCAATATCTTAGGTAAAAAGCCATTAGGTAATAGTGGGAATTGGTACTTAAACTAAAGTGTCACCTTATGTTGAACATACAATTAATGTGTGTAGTATAAATGAAATAATTTACCATATAACTTAGCAGTCCTCTTCTGCAACCTCATGGGATAGCAGGTGTATGTGTAGAAGGTGCCCAACAGACGCACACTTCACAATCTTACAGGAAGTGATCCAAGTACTTTTTGGCTGCTATACGATGAATTGTGACTAAATCAGACAATAGTTCTCAGCTCACATACTGTTTTGTGCACTGCCCAGCATATGTAATAGGTATTTTTGGATACAACAAATCGCTTAAACCCAGCTGTCGTAGTATTTCTTTTACTCAAGAAGCCACAACAATATTTACAATTTCCTCCTTTATTTTATTGTCACTGTAACATGTTGATCTGTTGTATAGACACTGACACACCATTGATGTGCAATAGTTGATGTTACTTCCAGTGATTTTGGCCTTCCAAAACTATTCTAGTATGATAAATATTTATTCATTCTTTATATTTCTTTTTTTTTTTTTTTTGCCAAAAATGGAAAATTGTATGCATTATTACAGTTTTTTTTTTCTGATTGTTTAAGTACAATTTTGAAATGAAGGCTTATTTTAAACACATCAGTTCTTTTGCAAAATGAAATATTTCATTCAAAACTTTACAACATTATAACAAAACACAATTTTGACAACATACAGAACACACACGCTTCATTCAAGATAAATCTGTTTGTATCATTTACACACTGCTGTAATCAATATTAAACACTCATATAATTTCTAACTAATTAATACTGAAATAATCTGGGTCTGAGAAATATTGATATAAGGTACATGAACATACTGTATTCACCAAACAGTGATAGACTGACAGCAAAATATTGCCTTGTGCTAACAAACCATACAACAGATGTAAAGCATATTTATTTAGCTTTCTGGTGATGTATATCAATATAAAAAAAAAATTCCCATCCACTGTCTCCTGTTTACCAATCTTTCCCCCTTTCGTACTTCCCCGTTCGTACTGCGACATTGCCCTCGATATTTATTAAAGAGTAATACTTATAGCTATACTACTGTAAACATGTTTATTAAAGTGTAATATTTATAGCTATACTACTGTAAACATGTTTATTGAAGAGTAATATGTATAGCTTTACTACTGTAAACATGTTTATTGAAGAGTAATATTTATAGCTATACTACTGTAAACATGTTTATTGAAGAGTAATATTTATAGCTATACTACTGTAAACATGTTTATTGAAGAGTAATATTTATAGCTATACTACTGTAAACATGTTTATTGAAGAGTAATATTTATAGCTATACTACTGTAAACATGTTTATTGAAGAGTAACATTTATAGCTATACTACTGTAAACATGTTTATTGAAGAGTAACATTTATAGCTATACTACTGTAAACATGTTTATTGAAGAGTAATATTTATAGCTATACTACTGTAAACATGTTTATTGAAGTGTAATATTTATAGCTATACTACTGTAAACATGTTTATTGAAGAGTAATATTTACAGCTATACTACTGTAAACATGTTTATTGAAGAGTAATATTTATAGCTATACTACTGTAAACAAGATTACTGAAGAGTAATATTTATAGCTATACTACTGTAAACATATTTATTGAAGAATAATGTTTACTGTAAACATATTTATTTAAGAATAATGTTTATAGCTATACTACTGTAAACATATGTAATGAAGAATAATATTCGTAGCTATACTACTGTAAACATATTTATTGAAGAGCGTGTAAGCGTGTATTTATTGAAGAGTAATATTTATAGCTATACTACTGTAAACATGTTTATTGAAGAGTAATATTTATAGCTATACTACTGTAAACATGTTTATTGAAGAGTAATATTTATAGCTATACTACTGTAAACATGTTTATTGAAGAGTAATATGTATAGCTATACTACTGTAAACATGTTTATTGAAGAGTAATATTTATAACTAGACTACTGTAAACATGTTTATTGAAGAGTAATGTTTATAGCTATACTACTGTAAACATGTTTATTGAAGAGTAATATTTATAGCTATACTACTGTAAACATGTTTATTGAAGAGTAATATTTATAGCTATACTACTGTAAACATGTTTATTGAAGAGTAATATTTATAGCTATACTACTGTAAACATATTTATTGTAGAGTAATATTTATAGCTATACTACTGTAAACATGTTTATTGAAGAATATTTATAGCTATACTACTGTAAACATATTTATTGAAGAGTAATATTTATAGCTATACTACTGTAAACATATTTAATGAAGAATAATATTCATAGCTATACTACTGTAAATATATTTATTGAAGAGTAATATTTATAGCTATACTACTGTAAACATGTTTATTGAAGAGTAATATTTATAGCTATAGTACTGTAAACATGTTTATTGAAGAGTAATATGTATAGCTATACTACTGTAAACATATTTATTGAAGAGTAATATGTATAGCTATACTACTGTAAACATATTTATTGAAGAGTAATATTTATAGCTATACTACTGTAAACATGTGTATTGAAGAGTAATATTTATAGCTATACTACTGTAAACGTTTATTGAAGGGTAATATTCATAGCTATACTACTGTTAACATATTTATTGAAGAGTAATATTTATAGCTATACTACTATAAACATATTTAATGAAGAATAATATTCATAGCTATACTACTGTAAACATATTTATTAAAGTGTAATATTTATAGCTATACTACTATAAACATGTTTATTGAAGAGTAATATTTATAGCTATACTACTGTAAACATGTTTATTAAAGAGTAATATTTATAGCTATACTACTGTAAACATGTTTATTGAAGAGTAATATTTATAGCTATACTACTGTAAACATGTTTATTGAAGAGTAATATTTATAGCTATACTACTGTAAACATGTTTATTGAAGAGTAATATTTATAGCTATACTACTGTAAACATGTTTATTGAAGAGTAATATGTATAGCTATACTACTGTAAACATGTTTATTGCAGAGTAATATTTATAGCTATACTACTGTAAACATGTTTATTGAAGAGTAATATTTATAGCTATACTACTGTAAACGTTTATTGAAGGGTAATATTCATAGCTATACTACTGTAAACATGTTTATTGAAGAGTAATATTTATAGCTATACTACTATAAACATATTTAATGAAGAATAATATTCAAAACTTTACTACTGTAAACATATTTATTAAAGAGTAATATTTATAGCTATACTACTGTAAACATGTTTATTGAAGAGTAATATTTATAGCTATACTACTGTAAACATGTTTATTGAAGAGTAATATTTATAGCTATACTACTGTAAACATGTTTATTAAAGAGTAATATTTATAGCTATACTACCGTAAACATGTTTATTGAAGAGTAATATTTATAGCTATACTACTGTAAACATGTTTATTGAAGAGTAATATTTATAGCTATTCTACTGTAAACATGTTTATTGAAGAGTAATATTTATAGCTATACTTCTGTAAACATGTTTATTGAAGAGTAATATTTATAGCTATACTACTGTAAACATGTTTATTGAAGAGTAATATTTAATACCTCTTTCTTTTTTATCGTGGTTCTAACTGATTGGTGTGTCTACAGTTTTGCAGCAGTTTGTGCACACCTGATGGCTGTGTTTAACCTATGGTTCATGTGTTAGTTCATTTGAAGGCCTTTGCTTTGAAATTGCAAGGAAATTCCATTATGAAAAATATTTGTGTCAAAAGCATCCAAGTGTGTTTAGTGTTTGCAATCGATGTGTGTAATGTTTTGCAAATACTATGAAACTGACAATGTTAAAGTTGTGCAGAACTGGCCTTGTGTTTTGCTCCTTAAGTGTTAGGTTTTGCTAATTGTGGGAAAAGTTTAATTTTAGTGTGTGAGCAATCATAAAAAAAATAGTTTTTTTTTTCACAGCCATTGTTGTCTTAGTCATTTTGCTTGTTCGCTTTTTATTTAATATGAATTAAATAAAATATGATACTAAACTTTTGAAATTTATTTTGAACGGGAAAAAGACATAACATTTCAATAACTGGCTGAGGGACTTTAGAATTTAGTTTAGTTCTGCTTCATAAATTTGTGGTTTAGGTACTTTTACACGGTGTAATTTGTGTGAAGAGACACAGCTTACTTCTACTTAGTGCCAAGGTATTATTCAGTGGTGTGTGTGTGTGTGTGTGCGTGTGTGTGTGTGTGTGTGTGTGTGTGTGTGTGTGTGTGTGTGTGTGTGTGTGTGTGTGTGTGTGTGTGTGTGTGTGTGTGTGTGTTATCAGTGCTTTGAGAATGGAGGTGCAGAGGATTCAGATCAGAGTCTCTGGTGGAGTTTCCTGTGCAGGAAGTGTGTTTCCTGGCTCCACAGGGCTGAGTGGAGATTGGGCCTGTCCTACATAGAGACACACAAAAACACACACACTTGCGCACAGCCAGCCATCGGGCTGGTCAAAATGGACTATGATCCCAAGCGAACCAAGAAGGTAAGTCTTCTGTATGGTTATATATGGCGAAACTATGTTCATTTAAATGTGTGTTTGTTTTGGTGTGTTCATTGTCTGTAAACTGCATCATGTGACCTCGTCTGTTTATGCATACTGTGTATATGTGTACCTGCGGCTGATAACTTTGTGCCGGTTACGCAGTTTGTTAGTTCACACAGCATATCTCAGCTGACCTGAAAATTATGAATTTCTCTGGGTTATTTTTTAATTAGGTGTATATTCGAGTAAAATGGTATTTGTGTTGTTCTGATCAAATTACTTCCAAATTTCAAATCAAAATATTTGGTTACACTTTATTTTTGCGTTGTTTTCAGTATTTACTGAGTAGTCAGTGTTGTCAACTGAGCAATTTTGTTTTATTTTGTTAGATTTAGCAACATTTCGTACTAACGTAGCAACTTTTTTTTCAGAAAGCACCTAGCAATAGATGTAGCAATTTTTAAAATTAATTTGGCTACTTAGCAATTTTTAAAAAGTGACTCAAAAGAGCAGTGCCTGCAGGTTTTCCCCATTACAGCAGTGGTTCTCAACTGGTTTGGCCACATTTTTACATGGTCATCAAGCCGCGACCCAAATTTTTAGGAACTATAATATAATTTTAGGAACTATAATTCAGTATTTATTTATTAACATACACAAGTAGTGATGGAAAATTACCAAGACTTACAAATAAACAATACTTTATCTCTGTCATTTAAAAAAATGTATCAAATTATAGTAATAATACAGAGTAGAAACGTCAAATACTGTAAACAATGATTAGGGTACGGAAAAGTTAAATTACCATTAACTAAACTGAACCGTTAACACTGATCCTGTTGAACAGAACAAATCTGCAAATTTAAGTAAAAATTTTTAAATAATCATAACCATTTTTATAATAATCACCAGTTATTTGCTCTTCTGCTATTGTGTGGGCTTTCTTGGCCTTTGCTACACGGTGAGCATAGTAAGATTCCGGAAGTGCCTGTACTTGAACATGAAGATGTTAGGCACTTTTGTGAGCGATGCCCTCAGCTATTGGAGTCATCTTTGAAAATAGTATACAGGTTTGTCCTTGCAACTGGGATGTCATATGTAGTGAGAGCAGGTGTTAAGCCTTTTTTGTCATCAATATATGTAAATCCACACTTTGCATATTCGAGGTTATACTTGCGCTTCGACATATTTGTTGCTATAATTAAATGAAATTTCACATGTTAAACGGTATGGCTGTCGTGTGCGCATTTCAAAATAAAAGTCAGATATATGCAAAATAGGTAAAAAAAAAAAACAAAAAAAAACTTTTTTTGTTTTTTTGACCACACACTCCGCGACCCACTGAAAATGTTCCTGCGATCCACCAGTTGAGAAACACTGCAGTAGAGTAAATTGCTAGCTCAGATTGTTTTTTTTTTTTTTTAACTGTTAATTTACTTATATTTGTTAACATGTACAATCGCTGGTAATTTAAGTAGCAATAAATTGCTATAATTGTTGTCACTTTCACAAATGTGTTAATTTCACAAGTTAAAAAGAGTAAGTGCACAAGCTGTGATTGTTTAATGTCACTGTTCATTATCAGTGTTATATTTAAAAATAAAAAAAAAATCTTATCAAAAAGTGTATTACTTTTACACACAGGCAACTATATTTTTCATACAAATCTAAATGGACATATTTCTAATAATGTTTTTGCTGAGATGGCAATGAGTCAGTTTGAGAAAACATTAATTATTTTGTATACTACATAGATGTAATCTTTTTAATACAATGTAATACACGGCACCTCAGAGAGTAGAGACATCATGGGCTTACGCTTGTCAGATACTACCTGATATGAAAATTAGTGTGCGACCTCATCTGACAACATTTAGCTACTTTTCGGGCAGGCTTTAGCTACTTTTCATTGGAAATATTTGGCAACAACGTGAGTAATATTAATTAATTACATTAACTTATCATAGGGTTAGAATGTGGGTTAGTTTTATGGTTAGTTGCATGTAATTGTGCATACATGAATTTCTTATAATTATTGTATATAAGAACAATAATACAATAACAGAACTAGTGTAAAAAGTGTAAAAAGGACACCTTAAAATAAAGTGTAACCAAAAATTTAGATTTTTACCTTTTTTTCAGACAATGACAGTTCATTTGCTGTGATTTAAAAGAAATTAGGGTTATTTCCCTAAATATTGCTTTCTTAACTATTCTGAAGTTAAAATATTTACTATTTACTTTCTATTTTGTTGTTTTTGCTATTTTATACAAAAGCAAAATGTCCTCTGTTTAATTTAAAAGACGAAATAAATGCCATTAGTAGTTTACAGAATATTATAAAAATAAATTTTATACAAAAACATGACAAATATGAGACGTCCACATTTGAATTCCGCAATAAATCAAAAGTGCATTTTTTTAAACATTAAATGCAAGTAAAGGGCCTGCTTTTAATGTTTCAAATAACTAATGTGGAAAAAAATTGTCAAAATATGGGTGAAATAATGTTCTATCATCATTCAAAGTAACAGATCCATTTATGTACACATGGAAAAGCTAGGTTGCCGCCGGAAGTGGTGTTAGTCAGGCCAACAGGGGGCGCCCAACCTGCAGTCTCTGTGGGTCCTAACGCCCCAGTATATTGATGGGGTCTCTATACTGCTCAGTGAGCGCTGTGAGAGAGCTCCTAACTCAGCGTGTCGATAAAAATCAAGTAGGGGTTTAACCCTGGCATCCTCACCAAATTTGCCCACTGGTCTCTGTCTATCATGGTCTCCAAACCATCCCCATATCATATATGGCTTCATCACTCCTGATTGGTCTCCTCTCCACCAATCAGCTGGTGTGTGGTGTGCAGTCTGGCGAAATATGGCTGTCATCACGTCATCCAGGTGGAAACAAAAAGCTCTATATAAATGTAAGGAATTATTATTATTATTATTATTATTATTATTATTATTATTATCATCAAGTAAAAATGAAGCAACATACATTTATAAAAGAATAAGCCATCATACAATTTATTTTTTATTTTCATGAAAATTATTATTTGCTGAATTTGCTGTCTTTTTAAATAAACCATAAATTAATTATTTATCTAAACATGCCTGTATTAGAGCTTTTTAAAATAATATTCTGTTATTATTGTAAAGGAATTGCATAGTGGTTATAAAGCGTTTAATGATTGGATTTATTTACACTATAGTGTATAGCAATATGCATTTCACTGGGCACTTATTTTGTAGAGATTATAATGCTAGGCCACACCTCGAAAAGCCTCGTCTCGGAGGACAGAAGCTCTCTGGCTGCAGTAAAAACACAAACATACACTCAAGGGATTTCCCACAGACAACTACAGTCTGAACGTTACTGGCTCTACACTGTAAGCAACACCATCACTGCCACACAGAGTGTTGTTCACAATAAAGCAGGCATGACAAGGAATGTCTTAATGCCAATAATGTTTTATTGTGGAAAAAATAAATAAATATATGCTGAAAATAACTATTAAAGGGAACCTATTATGCAAAAATCACTTTATGAGAGGTTTTAAAGGGCACCTATGGTAAAAAATCTACTTTTCAAGCTGTTTGGACAGATCTGTGTGTTGGTATAGTGTATAGACCGTCATACTGGGGTGATATGAACACACCCAGTCCTTTTTTTTCAATTTAACTACAAAAAAAGGGTCGGCCAGTTGGAGCTGTTTTCAAATCGACCGCACCATTACGTAGGTGTGCGATCCCCCCGCCCACCGAATTGATTGACAGCTGCGCGCATTAACATGTTCCGGTAGTCGCATGTATATGTCAACAAGACCATACAGACATACGCAAAGCAACCGGGAATAAAAGCTCTGTTCTGTTCGCTAGGATCAGCAATCATCATCAAATGTGATTAAGAGTGAGTTTCACATGTTTAAAGTGTTTTAAAACAGAGTATATGTGTAATTAATTACAGCGTTTTACTTCAGTTTTACTTCATCAGCACAGCCGCGTGTCAGAACAATTATAAAAGAAGACGCTTCAATCCCGGTTTGTGGAAGTTAAATTAGGTTTATTTTGTACATTAGCATAACAGATATCCACACAGTACCTGAGGTTAGCCTTAACAAAGATAAGCGCGCTCTGTCTGTCTGCCTGTCTGCCTGCCTGCGTGTGTATGTGTGTGTGTGTGTGTGTGTGTGTGTGTGTGTGTGTGTGTGTGTGTGTGTGTGTGTGTGTGTGCGCGCGTGTTAACTTTGTAACGATATTGTGTGTGACTCATCAATGCAACTTCACAATACTGATTAGTAAAGGTTAGTTCCCCTTCGGTTGGGGAACTTCAGTGCCATGAATGGGAGGATTCGGATCAGAAGCCGCTTATCTGGAGAGTATTGAACGGGCCAATGAATGAAATTAATTGGCAGCGTAAGCTTGCGCAGGTGTGCGACATCTGCAATCATCTCAGCATATAAGCACACCTGAAGCCAGCAGACGCCATCCTTTTCGCTTCAGATCCTTTCTGAGTGAGTCGATGAGGGTTCCTCTTGCTGATCAGCACTTCAGAGCGAACGAGTGTGTCTCCCGGTCCAGAGTGGGTCTTCGCGGTGGCAGACGGTCGAGCTGGGTTACTCCCTTGCCTGCGGTTCTTTGGGTCCGGTCCTCCAGAGCGGTGCGTATAGTTGCAACTTTCCTAAAAGAGCAACACAGTCGTGCAGCACGTCCTTTTCAGGATGGCGCTCCGACTGTGCGTTTCTGGATGCGGGGGTTTCCTGTCTCCGGATGATGGACACGATCACTGCATTGCATGTTTGGGGGTCCAGCATGTTAATGCGGTGCTCGCGGGCGGTTCATGTCGTCATTGCGATGCCATGACCGTTGCACAGCTAAGATCGCGGCTAACTTTCGCAAGAGAGCGAGCCACCCCAGTTGCCTCCTGTTCTAAAAAAGCAGCGGGCGCTCGGGCAGATCTGAGGGTTTCAGCGGGAGCTAATCCGCCGCCCACGGGCTCGCGGACCTCTCGCTCCTCACGGCGCTCCATCCAAGCTTCGGGTGGTGAGAGTGATCCGTCTAACCAGATGGTAGCTCTCACACTCGCTGACACCGGAGATCAGATGTCCTCCGCGGCATCGGAGGGTGGGCTTTCACTGTCCGACGAAGATCCGGACCCGCTCGCCCCCTCCGGGCAGGTGAGCGCTGTCAAATCGGATCCTGAAGCGGACATGTTAGCCGTGCTTTCCCGGGCTGCTTCGGCCGTGGGGTTGGAGATGGTTTATCCCCCAGCTCCGCGGCCGGACCGACTAGATGGGTGCTACGTAGAGGACCAGAAGGCGAAGCCTTCGAAGCCTCTCGTCCCCTTCTTCCCGGAAGTGCACAGTAGGCTCACGCAGTCCTGGAGGGCACCTTTCTCTGCCCGTGCTGCGAGTGCCTCCGCCCTCACCGCCCTTGATGGCGGAGCTGCCAGGGGGTATGAGGCGATCCCGTCAGTGGAGCGCGCTATCGCGGTCAATCTTTGTCCGCGCGGCGCCTCTACGTGGCGGGGTTTGCCCCGCCTCCCGTCCAAAGCCTGTAGGTTGTCTGCCTCCCTCGGAGCCAGAGCTTATAAGGCTGCGGGCCAGGCTGCTTCTGCTTTGCACGCGATGGCCACCTACCAGCGCTACCAAGCGCAGGCGCTGGCCGAGCTGCACGAGGGCGGGTCCAACCCAAGCTTATTACATGAGCTGCGCACCGCGACCGACTATGCTCTTCGGACTACTAAGTCCGCCGCGTGTGCGCTGGGGAGGACGATGTCCACACTTGTGGTTCAGGAACGCCACCTCTGGCTAAACCTGGCCGATATGCGCGACGTTGACAAAGTTCGCTTTCTTGACTCGCCCATATCCCAGGCTGGCCTGTTCGGCGACACCGTCGGTGAATTCACCCAGGAATTCAAGGCGGTGAAAGAGCAGTCGGATGCGATGGGCAATGTCATCTATCGGCGTGGCCGTAAGCCCGCTCCGCCCGCCGAGCCATCCACCTCCGCTGTTCCTCGCCGAGGGCGCCCGCCAACGAGTGCTGCCCCGCCCCCGCCTGCGCCTCCGGCCAAGCGGGCGCGGCGTTCACCTCGAAAGCAGGCAGCCCCTCCTGCCCAGGGCGCCGTTAAGTCCGGTAAACGGACCGCGAAGCGTCCCTGAGACAGGCCATCCGGAGAAGAGGAAACTTGCTCTTTCCCCGCTGGAGGGCGGGGCCCCGATTACAACGGTACTTTTCAGTGCCACCAAAACATCAGTAAAAGAGCACTTTTCCCCTTCCCCGGATGTGACTGCACGAGTTCTGCCAGTCCGGGACGCGCTGCCTTCCGGCTCGCAGACTCTACGTGCTTCGCCAGTGGCTCACGAGCGCTGGGGGGACGGTCTCCCTTCCCTCAGCCCTCCAGCCCCCTCTCCGGAGTCAGGGTGCGGAGCCAGAGCGAATCGCTCTCCTCCAGCTTTTCCGCGGGACCCTCGTGCTTCCCGGATCAGCACACCCACTCCGCGCTGCCCCACCGCTGGTACGTCAGCGATTGTAGCGATGACTCCATTAGCGAGGGCTCTGCCTGCCTGGTTAGCGCGGGCCAGCCCCTCGCGGTGGCTCATACGCACAATCAGACTCGGTTACGCGATTCAGTTCGCGAAACGGCCCCCCAAGTTTACGGGCGTGTATTTCTCCAGGGTCAACCCCCTGTCCGCCCCTGTCTTGCGAGAGGAGATTGCTGCCCTCCTGGCGAAGGGTGCAATCGAGCCGGTTCCTCCAGCCGAGATGGAGAGTGGGTTTTACAGCCCATACTTCATCGTACCCAAAAAGAGCGGTGGGTCACGGCCAATCCTAGATCTGCGCGTTTTGAACCGCTGTCTGCACAAGCTGCCGTTCAGAATGCTCACGCAGAGGCGCATTCTCCAATGCGTTCGTCCTCGGGATTGGTTTGCAGCCATAGACCTGAAGGACGCGTATTTCCATGTCTCCATTCTTCCACGCCACCGCCAATTTCTGCGGTTTGCGTTCGAGGGTCGAGCGTGGCAGTACAAGGTCCTCCCCTTCGGGCTCTCTCTGTCTCCGCGGGTCTTCACCAAACTCGCGGAGGGTGCCCTAGCGCCCCTTCGGCTCGCGGGCATTCGCATACTCAATTATCTCGACGACTGGCTGATTTTAGCCCACTCGCGGGAGCAATTGATTATGCACAGGGACGAGGTGCTTCGGCATCTCCGCCTACTGGGGCTTCAGGTCAACCGAGAAAAGAGCAAACTCGCCCCCGTGCAGAGGATTTCTTTTCTCGGGATGGAGCTGGACTCGATCACCATGGTAGCGCACCTCTCCGAGGAACGCGCTCGCCTGTTGCTGAACTGTCTGAGGGAGCTCGACAGCAAACTAGTGGTCCCACTGAAGTTCTTTCAGAGGCTCCTGGGGCATATGGCATCCGCAGCCGCCGTCACGCCGCTCGGGTTGCTCCATATGAGACCACTTCAGCACTGGCTTCACGATCGGGTCCCCAGACGCGCATGGCACGCGGGCACACACCGGGTCTCGGTTACTGCGCTGTGTCGCCGCGCCCTCAGCCCTTGGAACGACCCCTCGTTCCTACAGGCCGGTGTGCCTCTAGGACAGGCGTCCAGCCATGTTGTTGTTTCAACAGACGCTTCCAACACGGGTTGGGGGGCCGTGTGTCGCGGGCATGCGGCTGCGGGCCTCTGGAAGGGTGCCCAGCTGCATTGGCATATCAATCGCCTAGAGCTGTTGGCAGTGTTCCTCGCTCTCCACCGCTTTTTACCGGTGCTGGAGCAGCAACACGTGCTGGTCAGGACGGACAGTACGGCGGCGGCGGCGTATATCAACCGCATGGGGGGTATGCGCTCTCGCCGCATGTCTCAGCTCGCCCGCCGTCTGCTCCTCTGGAGTCACCCGCGGCTGAAATCGCTGCGCGCCATTCACGTCCCAGGCACGCTCAATCGTGCAGCCGATGCGCTCTCACGACAGCTGTTACGCCCTGGAGAATGGAGACTCCACCCCGAGTCTGTTCAGCTGATATGGGCGCGATTCGGGGAGGCCCAGATCGATCTGTTTGCTTCCCCCGAGAACGCTCACTGCCAGTTGTTTTTTTCCCTGACCGAGGGCTCTCTCGGCACGGATGCACTGGCCCACAGCTGGCCTCGGGGCATGCGCAAGTATGCGTTTCCCCCAGTGAGCCTGCTCGCGCAGTTTCTGTGCAAGGTCAGGGAGGACGAGGAACAGGTTCTGCTAGTTGCGCCCCTTTGGCCCAACCGGACCTGGATATCAGAGCTCTCACTCCTCGCGACGGCCCTCCCCTGGCGGATCCCTTTGAGAGAGGACCTACTCTCTCAGGGACAGGGCACCATCTGGCACCCTCGCCCCGATCTTTGGAACCTCCACGTGTGGTCCCTAGACGCGAGGAAGACTTAGGTAACCTACCGACTGCGGTGGTTAATACCATCACTCAGGCTAGAGCCCCCTCCACGAGCCGCGCCTACGCCCTGAAGTGGAGTCTATTCACTGAATGGTGCGTCTCTCGCAGAGAAGACCCCCGAAATTGCCAGATTAGTGTTGTGCTCTCTTTCCTTCAAGAGAAGTTGGACAGCAGGCTGTCGCCCCTCCACTCTCAAGGTTTACGTGGCCGCCATCTCCGCTTATCATAGCGCGGTAGCTGGCGGCACCGTGGGAAAGCATAACCTGGTCATCCAGTTCCTTAGGGGTGCTAGGCGAATTAATCCATCTCGCCCCCCTCTCATGCCCTCTTGGGATCTCGCCCTCGTTCTCACGAGTCTGCGATCCGATCCCTTTGAGCCACTCGAATCAGTATCTCTAAGATTTCTGTCCCTGAAGACAGCTCTGCTGGTTGCGTTGGCCTCCATCAAGAGGGTCGGGGACCTGGAGGCATTTTCGGTCAGTGACTCGTGCCTGGAATTCGGGCCGGATTACTCTCACGTTATCCTGAGACCCCGCCCCGGTTATGTGCCCAAGGTTCCTACCACCCCCTTTAGAGATCAGGTAGTGAACCTGCAAGCGCTGCCCCCGGAGGAGGCAGACCCAGCCCTTTCTTTACTTTGTCCAGTTCGCGCTCTGCGCATTTATGTGGACCGTACTCAGAATTTTAGATCATCTGAGCAGCTCTTTGTCTGTTATGGCGGTCGGCAGCAGGGAAGTGCCGTATCGAAACAAAGATTATCCCACTGGATTGTGGATGCCATTTCACTCGCTTATTCGAGTCGAGGTCAGCCGTGTCCCCCGGGAGTACGTGCACACTCCACTCGGAGCGTTGCATCCTCTTGGGCGCGTGCACGCGGCGCCTCTCTAACAGACATCTGTAGAGCTGCGGGCTGGGCGACACCCAACACATTTGCAAGGTTTTACAATCTGCGAGTGGAGCCGGTTTCCTCAAGGGTATTAGGTAACCCTTTGGTGATTGAGGAGACAACTCGGTAGGGTGTTGAAACACGCTTGCTGCGCCATTCTCCCTAACACGGAGGTACGTGCGCCTTTTTTATCTGTCAGTAAAGTTCCCCGTCAGGTGAGCCCTGCAGATTCCTCCGTGGCCCCCAGCACTGACTCAGCGGAGGAGTCACTTGCTGGCCCACTACGTTGTAGGTCTGCCCGCTGGTCAGCCCGCGTTTTGGGTATAGGTGCCTGCTAGGCGTGATCCCCACTAGGCGATCCCATATGCTTATTCCGCCACGGTTAAGTCCCCCCCCTGGGCGGACCCGTGTCTTCCCTCTCCGCTAACCACTCTTTGCTATGCGTACTCCCCCTTTTTAGGGCTAGTCCATAGGTAAATTCTGCCATCTATCCCCCCCTTGGGTAACGGATGGCCTCCGCAGCGTCCTCCCTATCGGGATTGCACGCTTCCCAACGTACTGTCGTATTTCCTAGAATTATCTAGATGCTCACGACTTCCCAAAAAATATATCTAAATCCGTAAAACTTCTGTTGAAGTAGGATAAATTAGGGCCAGGGACACGTTGGAGGACCGCGCCCCCCATGATGTGGGTGCGTCACGCTTGCTTGACTATCTCCTCATCGGGGGTGTTGGTAAGGTGCAGTCATTATGGCGCTTTCCATATTCTCCCATTCATGGCACTGAAGTTCCCCAACCGAAGGGGAACGTTCGAGGTTACAGAAGTAACCCTTCGTTCCCCGAGGAGGGGAACGGAAGTGCCATATTCCGTCGCCATAATGACTGTCCCTTAGCTGTTTGAAAGTCTCTTCAGCTTAAAAGGATGGCGTCTGCTGGCTTCAGGTGTGCTTATATGCTGAGATGATTGCAGATGTCGCACACCTGCGCAAGCTTACGCTGCCAATTAATTTCATTCATTGGCCCGTTCAATACTCTCCAGATAAGCGGCTTCTGATCCGAATCCTCCCATTCATGGCACTTCCGTTCCCCTCCTCGGGGAACGAAGGGTTACTTCTGTAACCTCGAACGTTCTTACTGTAGTATCTCACAAACGCTACGTGAGACCTTCTTCCTTTAAGTCTGTCTGTTGTCTGACGCAGCTGAGGGAGGAGGCATGTAGAAATAGTGGGCGGGAAAGACTCGGCTTAAAGGCATAGTACGACAAAACCACCCCCTGCTGGAAATCAGTATAAAACAGCATCTTGTAAAAGGTATAATGAAAAATCTGATGGGTATTTTGATCTGAAACTTTATATACACATTCTTTTCGATTTTTATTGGTTCAAAATGTCAAAACATCAAGGCAAACTAGATTCATAAAGTCATGACCCTTGAAAAAAAATAAAGTTTGAAATATGTAAAACAAAGAAACACTGTGGCTCAAAACAGAACAAATATTTAAGCTTCTACTCTATTTCTGGGTCACTAATTAAACAGCAAATCCTCTGAGCCATGGGACGCAGCAGTACAAGAGGCAAATTATTACTGCTTGCTATCTTCAAAGGATTTGCTTATTATGCATATCTGGGAAAAAAAATAGTCATTGTAGCTTAAGGTAATGGAGTTGTGGTTGGGTTTCATTTAAGCTGGAGTATCGTGACGTGTTTGATTCATTATTTTAGACTGGTCTTCTGTTAAATTTAATGCGTTTTGACTAACTCACTGAAAGCAGTCAGGATGATTGATAAGCCCCATTAAATCACATCTGGTGTGAACACACACACACCGTCATCATCAACATGGTGTTTGATTGATGCCCAGCTCAACACATTCCCATACTGAACATACACACACATGCAAAAACACACAGGGAGTGCTGTACAAATCAGCAAGCTGTCAGTACAGTCTCTAATCTCTCTTCCATATTTAACAGCTGGCTCAACGATGATGTCACAGTTCGAACAGCTGGCCGATTGTACGTTACATCATCACGAAAGCAGATTTAAGCAGGCTTTCGCAAATCTGACATCAAATGAGTGACCTTAAAGTATACATAACAGTGTTAGCGAGGTTTTGGTTGAAATTTGTTTGTATGTTTAGATTCTGTTTAAACTCTGATCTGGGAAGAGTTACTGTAGTTTCATATTACATATACAGATGAGGTTAGAATTATTAGGCTCCTGTTAAATTGTAATTCTTTAAAAAAAAATCCCAAGTGATGTCCCCCACATTGGAAAATGAATGAATGAGTGAATGAATATATCATATAAGCAACATTTATTTTAAAATATTGCAATATATATATATATATATATATATATATATATATATATATATATATATATATATATATATATATATATATATATATATATATATATATATATATAACATAAAATATAATATAACAATATGCAATTTCAATGGTAATAAATTTCAATGGTTACTAAATTGTAAATGTAAATGCAATATTTTTAAATATATGATGCATTCATTCATTCATTTATTTCCTTTTCGCCTTAGTCTCTTAATTAATCTGGGGTCGCCACAGTGGAATGAACCGCCAACTTATCTAGCATATGTTTTACGCAGCGGATGCCATTCCAGCTGCAGCCCCATCATTGGGAAATATTTAATGCATATATAACATATTTATGTGAAATTCAAATATGAACTTGTCATGTATGTCATATATTTCATTATGGTGGCTTGGGAAAGCCAACATACTGTTATACTACATAAACATTTTATTCTTCTATCTTCTTCTACTTCTGAGACTAATTTCTATATGCATCTCCTGTTCATACTACAACCACCAAACTAACTCCAAACCTTCAAACTATACTAAATTAAGTTGCTATATCTTTTCCAACTGAGCCGACTGGTTTTCCGAAATCTGTCCTGACAATTTTAGAAAAGTCCTATTGACTTAACATTGGACCAAACTTTGTGACCTCATAACCTTCCGCCAGACTGTCATACAGACTTAAGGTTGGGCTCATTTAACCCAGATTACCAATCTGCCAATCACTGATGACCTATCAACTTACTAGACACACCCTAACAACCAGTTACGGGACCTAGCAACTGTCTCATAGACTTCCAATGTAAAAAACTGCCATTGACTTTAAATTGGATATACTATACCAATCCATACTAATCATACAAGCAACATGCTAATTCATACTAAATTCATGCTAAAGACATGCTAGTTTATACTAGAAACATAGTGACATGCTAATTCATTCTAGAACCATGCTAACATGCAAATTGTTTCAAGAAAAATGTTAATTTATGTTAGCAATAGCAACTGCCTAGCAATCACCCAGAACACCTTACCAACAGTCAGTAACACCTTATTTACCATAAAGAATACCTTAGCAATCACAAGAATACCTTAGCAACGGTCTTGTAACGCTTTAGTAGCCACCCAGAACTCCCAAGCAACACCTTAGCATTTGCTTACCAATGCCTTAGAAACCACTCAGAACACCATGGCAACTGCTTAGCAATACCTTACCAACCACTCAGAAGACTCTAGCAACCGCCTAGCAACCACTCAAAACACCCTATCAACACCTTAGCAACGACCTAGAATACCATAGTAACTGCCTAGCAACACTTTAGCAACCACCTAGCAACCAATCAGAACACTATAGCAACTGCCTAACAATGCCTTAGCAACCACTTAGAACACCCTAGCAATCCCCTAGCAACACCTTAGCAATGAACAAGAACACCTTAGCAACCACCTAGCAACACCTTAGCAACCACCAAGCAATACCTTAGTAACCACCTAGAGCACCCAATCAACACCTTAGTAACCACTCAGAACACTCTAGCAACTGCCTAGCAACCACCTAGAACACCCTAGCAATGCCTTAGCAACCACTCAGAACATCCTAGCAACCATCTAAAAATGGTTTAGCAACAGCTAAGTGGTCGACCTAGCAACCACTCAGAACACCCTATAGCAACCGCCTAGCAACCCCTTAGCAATGACTCAGAACACCCTAGCAACCGCCGAGCAACCACTCAGAACACCCTAGCAACCACCTAACAAGAAACATGCCAATCCACTAGAAACCTGCTAACCCTTGTGTACTTATCTATCTATACCAACTGTTTCAAACTTCTTCAAAACTACTTCAATTTTTATAGCTACTTCAAACTTTCACACTAGACTTTCTCAAGACATCATTAAGTTTTGTTTATGAAATTTAATTTTCTAGTTTGGATATATTGTCATATATATTAGATTTCTATATGGGAACAGTTTAGGTTTTGGCGGTGGACAAGGTTCTGGGATAAGAATATATTAAAAAAAATATACCAAAAGATAATAAAAAGATGAGTGTAGTGCACCTTTAATTTCTAAATGTCACTTTATGTATTGCTTTTTCCTGTACACCAATTCTTCTCTCAGGGATTCGTGTCTCCAATAAAGCGCCTAGTGTTCCCTAAATCTAGCCGGCGACAGGTGGACAAAGGCAGTGTTTACCGCAGACCCCTTCACACCGTCCCGCTTTACCCACCTGACTACCTCATCCACCCAGAGAGACTCATCTATGACTATGTGGAGAAGGAGGTCAAGGTTAGTCTGACCACACAAAGATATCAAACAACTCGCATTCACTGGAAACATCCTTTGACCTTTTTGTGAATGCCACAACAGTTCCTGGGACACCTGACATGGGTGTCCTGTTCCCTGAACCCATCCAGCAGAGACGAGCTGCTGCAGCTTCTGGACACAGCCAGGGTGAGAGCCATTCCTCAAACTAGAGATGTTGTGTTGACTATAAGTATTTTCAACCACTGTTGCCAGCTATTTTCTACGGAAAGGCGCTAAGCTCTGCCCGAAAAGTCGCTAAAAGTCGCTAGATTGTGTCATGGGTTAATTTGCATATAACTGATGTCATCATGTTCTACAATTTCTGTTTGTTTAGCAATAAATGAGTATTTATATTTGCACTATGCTTTATGTAAGCATGTCAATTTAACTAAATTTATTGCTGTTTGAATACAGGGGCGCCTCCAAGGGGTGGCCAGGGGTGGCCACGGCCACCCCTCGGTAAACTCTGGCCACCCCTGTGGCCACCCCTTCGGCCACCCCAATATAATTTTGCGGTTGACATTATTGATTTAAATGAACTCATAAATTCCCAATATTTAGATAAATAAATAAATAAAATGCAGTCACTAAATTATTGTTGGTGTTACTGACGTAGCTCTCCCCCTCTGGTTCAATGCTGGTGAAAGCAAACTGACGCATGCGCGCGGAAAACCATTCCCGCGCGCCTCACGCACTCCTGTGTGAATCCCGGTTGGTTGTTTGCATGCACGCCGACATAATAGGCACCGCTCATGCGCCGTGAAACCGGAGTAACAGCCTTTTGTGCAGAGGTGTCGGCACGCAGCGAGTTTTGAAAGTCGTTTAAAGTTTATATAATATGATGATGATGATGTTACTTTCACTAAGCATGCCTTTAAAGCAGAAAGGAGGGATAATGAGTCAGGGAGGTAAGACTTCATAACATGATTTCTCAGCCATGATCTGGTCAAAGATCACAGATAATTCTATAATACATTTTTTGTATTCTTTAGAATTGTCATAATTAATTTTCATGCAACAGGTTTCTTAAGTGATGTTGGCATATCACTCCAGTTGTTGTTTTCCAGTAATATTTGGGATTGATTTCTGTTATTTATTTAAAATAATAATTGTATATTAATATTAATTGTATTTATTTAGAATAAATATAAATAAATTGTTATATTTATTGAATAACAAATCTAACAATTCAAGAGAGGTGGGGGTGTATAGGGTGGTTCGCCCAGGGTGTCATTTAAACTAGAACCACCACTACCCTCCCCGATCGTCCTTGACAGCACGCACACACCTTCAATAGACAGCAATGGCTATTTAATATTTACCTTAAGCTACAGTATATCAATAGAAGAAGCTGCATTAATAAAATGGTTCAAAAAGCAATATGGATAAATAATATTATTAGGTATAGTGAGTGTGTATAGTAATGCCTTTTGTTCAGTTTGTTCATTTGTTTGGGTAATTAATAAATTCATTATTCTTTCATTCATTTTTTTTTCGGCTTAGTCCCTTTATTAATCCAGGGTCACCACAGCAGAATGAACCGCCAACTTATCTAGCACATTTTTACACAGCGGATGCCCTTCCAGCTGCAACCCATCTCTGGGAATAATAAACTCATTAATCTTCATTAATTTTAGACATGGCATATCTCGTATGATGTACAATAAAGGCACGTAAAAAAGAAGTTATTTATACAGTATATGAAAAGTGTTTTTAAAATAAACATAGATTTTTATTTGGTTTGCACATGTACTTGCTGAATTATTTCAAAGAATAAATTGCAATATTTCAAGTAGAATTAATTAAATGAATAAAAACTACATTATTTCATTTACCAGAAACAAAAATATAACATTACACTGAATTCATTATTTTTTTTGTGTGCCACCCCAAGATTTGGTGCGGCCTCTTCTGGCCACCCCTAAGAAAATTTTCTGGGGGCGCCACTGTTTGAATACAGTATGTCAATATAGATGTGTGGTGAATTTGCAGTAATCTCTCAGACGTAATAAACTCAAGTTCTGAAACTCTCACTTATAATATCTGTGATTGTAAACAAGAAAAGAATAAATTTGCAAATTAAATTGTTAAAATAAAGGAGAAGTAGATCGGTTTGACTGTACAAGGAAGATACCTTCACACTGCCGTGCTCAATCATTTGCCATCGGTACACAGAGGGGTGAGGGTGCAGGTGGGAGAGGCTGCTGTACGGGGACTGGGCCGCCTGTCAGTGCAGTGAGGCGGGGGAGGAGCCGACGGAATGACCCGCAGCTCGATGAGAAGAGTAGGGACGGTACAGTATGGACTAATGACAGTCTATAAAAATCTCCAGTAACACACAAAAAAGTTGCTAGATTTGTCGCTAGTCGCTTTTCTGAAAAATTGTTGCTAGGGAGGTCTGAAAAGTCGCTAAATCTATAGACAAAGTCGCTAAGTTGGCAACACTGTTTTCAATGTCAACTTGATGATTAATAAATGGTAAGAAACACACTCCAGACTAAAATAACTGTTATGCACTTGACAATTTTCAGATTGTTTTTTTTTTTTTTGGCTTTTCATTGTTAATGACTTATGTAAAAAAAAAACATGCAAAATACTCTTTCTTCTGTCACAGTTTATACATTCGTGCTTGTAGATTTCAATTGCAGTACATATTTGTGAAGGCTGTTTTCTCAAAATGTTTTTCTCCATTCTGAGCCATAAATCCTCACTTAAAAAATGGTGTTTGCTGTACTACTTTTTTAAAACAAGCTGAAACATGTGGAGACCTGGAAGGGACGTGATGGTGGGGAAAATATGGGTGGAAGAAAAAAAATGGGTGGGAGAAATAAAAAACACTGATCTCTCGCAAAGACGTTTTGTATTATATCGCAAAACTGTCTTTTCACAAACACTTCCTGTTCACTTCATACATGTCAACCCTCATATTTTTTTGGTGATTCTCCAGTATTTTACTATTCTTTCCTACTATCATCCAATCCTTAAGTATTTTCCCATATTTCTCATGTATTTTTAATCTTTACAGCACGTTAAAATATAAAAATGTCTGCATTCACTTTCTTTCTATGAAAGCCGTGTGCCGATCACAACCCAGGCTTATTCTGAAAACGTAGTCCCGTGGACGTTTCTGGAGACTGCGAAATACGTCCCGGGAGGTACGTATGGCTGCATTTTATTTTTTTTAAGCGATCGCTATGGGCCGGTATGACGCTGTTCCATTTCGCGCTTACCGGCTGACCACTTACCTCCGTGTGAAGGGCTTTCCCGCAGCAACCAGTTTGTCCGGTCAGCTCATCGTGTACGTCGGCAGACTTCAGATGCAGAGAGGAGGAGTTGACCACCGCGACCGGGTTCGAGTCCGGGGAAGAGCGGTTCCAGAAATCAGGTAAGACAAAAACAGAATCCAAAAAATAAAGTGAACGAGTTCATAACAGGGTGAGAACGTAGTAAAATCCGAAAACGGGGTAAAAAAATCAGACGAGGGCTTTTCTTTTTCTAGACGGCTTCTCTAAATTGTTGCTCGGGTTTAGGGAAGTGAGTAGGCGGGCGGGTCAATCAGTAAAATTGGTTGGGTTTAGGGAAGGAGGAGGGTGGGTCAGCCGATTGGCCGGTCGCACAGTCAATCATTCAGTCAGACAGCGGCCTCTGGTGGGTTCACGCGAGAACAGCGCGGGCGTGAACGGCACTCGCGAGAGACATTTGAGATACGAAAAAGCACACACAGCGGCCTCTTGCGGATTCGCGAAAACAAAAACTGCAAAAACACGTACCTTCCGGGACGTATTTCGCTGTCTCCAGAAACGTCCACGGGACTACGTTTTTAGAATGAGCCTGGGTTGGCCGATCATCACCCTTCGTATGCAACCTCTGATTCAGCGAATCCATGTAATGCTGACTGACGAACTCGCTCCGTATGATAAACTGATCACAGATCAGCTTCTGTACACGCCATTTAAAGTGACACCTCTGTTATCAAACAAGTGTAGAACAGCAAGTGAATCTCTCGTCTTTTTCTGTTTGATAACAGAGGTGTCACTGTAAGGATGCACAGATCTATAATGAAAGCATTCCATTACTTTAGTAACTGTTTGTGCTAATTTAAGAGAAAATGAGTTGTGTTTAAATAAAACATGCAGGACGAACATGTTTACACATTATTAAGAGTAATTGTCTGTTTAAACACACACCTGAATCCCAAAGTGTCATGCATTTTAGCTTCTCTTTAAATGGCGTGTACAGAAGCTGATCTAGCATCAGTTTATCATTGAGCATGTCCAACACAATCTCACGGCAATTCATAACTTTTTGATTTATTTGCTAATTTATATGTATTCGTACAATCTACTTTGTACAATTTAGTACGATTTGCTCATCTCCCAATGACGGTTGGGTTTAGGGGTGGGGTTAGGTGCCACGCCTCCTTTTTAAAATTAAAATTAGCCACTAAACTGGCAAAACTTAAAATACTTACGTTTTCTCGTGAGATCAGGCTGGCACGTCTGTATACATGCATAACACAAAACATTTTTTTGGGTCATAACGCAAAACATCTTTGCGAGGGAACGCAAAACATCTTTGTGAGGTAACGTCTTCATATCACTGATTTTTTTCTTCCACCCATTTTTTTACCCACCAGCACACCCCTTCCACGTCTCCATAGTAACAAAACAATTATTGAAGTTTTTTAGGGGACAACTTAATTGTTTTATGTTTAATTTAATAAAACCAAATTAGCTTAATTCGTTCATGTTGCCCCAACACAAATAGATGGTGTGGAACCCAACATTTTTTACGATGTTGACTTCAGGTCTTATTTAATGTACACCCAACCTTAGTTTTATTCACTCTAAAGGTTTTTAAAGAGGGTTGTGCTTGTTATTGTGTATATGTACATTTTATTTTACAAAACAAAAATCAATTTGGCTGTTTACAGTATTTTCAGAATTACAAAGTGTTAAAAAGAGCTTCTCTAAAAAAAAAAAAACATTTTTGGTGTCTAATATGTTCACTTCATCCATTTTCAGTGTTTCTGTGCTGAAAGTATATATAAATTAGCATATTACTAAATAATACATAATTTGCATATTTAAATATTATGTTTTAGAAAATGTGTAATACAAAAAAAGTTTGCAATTCTTAATGTTATCAATCACCCTTTTTACCTGTAGTGCTTTGCCTTCACATAATTTAAAACAGCAAGCTTCTTCACAATAAAATTTTGCACATTCTACACATTTCTGTATGCCTGTAGAAGCTGAGGGTTTTACCTCTGAAGACCAGTGTTGAACAGGACTGTATTCTCAGTCTGTCTGCTCGCTGTCTGCTGCTTACCTGGAGAGACAATGAAAAACTGCTGCTGAGGATCCCTACACATGAAATTGCTGCTGCCTCCTACCTGCGGGATGATGCACTGCATCTGCTGGTGCTCAAAACTGGTTAGTAAGAGTGAAATGTAAACTGTAAAAAAACTTTCTGCCTTAATTTTGTGGGTTTAAATTGACAAAATGGAATCAGATTAACTTTTCAAAACATACATCAGTTACATAAACTAAAAATACGAAGTTAAACTTTGTCTTAGTAAATAGTTTAAATATAATTAACGTATTAAGATGTTAAAGTAACAATAAACATTTGTTGCTGTGTTTTTTTTTTTTTACATTGTGGAGAATGTTTAAGATATACCAGAGCTTACCCATGGTTAAATGTTTCTGCCAAATGCAGAAATGTTTACCCAGAAGATTTAATTCACTCATCATTTACACACCCTTCATGAGTTTCTTTCTTTCTGTTAAACACAAAAGAAGATATGATGAAGAATGTTGGGAAAAAAGTAGCACTGACATAAAAAAGTCCCTCAAACAAGTTTGGAAAAAATGAAGAGTGGGTAAATGATGAATTTTCATTTTGATTTAGCTATTCTACTTCTGGTTAAGTAGAGATATTGTATTGAGAAAGATCTGTGAATTTGTCTGTTAGCATATCTTTGCAAATTTATGGGTTGTTGATGCTTTTTCACTGTGCCACATGACAAAAACTAATATAATCAATATTGTGATCTAAAATGCAGTAAATGGTTCTTTATGCACCTCTTATTTATTTATTTATTTATTTATTTATTTATTTATTTATTTATTTATTTATTTATTTATTTATTTATTTATTTATTTATTTTCTAGCCCTATCTCAGAACTGTGTGTGACATCTCAAACATAGTTCAATAAATTACAGCTCTTATAAATAAAAAAAAAAGAAAATTGTAAAATCATTAATAAATAGCTCAGGTCTAATGTTTCAAGTGGCTAATTTAGTAAATGTATTTTTTCATTTATATATTTCTAAAAAGATAACAATAGGTTAACTTGATACATTTTGTCACTAAAAAGACATGTCTTTCAGTGTGACAATATGAGCTAATTTTAAATCGGGCAATTCCTCTAAAATATCAACTGAAGGTCCTTATTTAAGATCATGTGACCGAAGCCCCTGTGAAGCCCATGAATTGATGTGACACCCCTATTTATTAAAAAAAATTCAAGAAGTCCAACAAGTCATGAAGAAAAAAATGTATTATTTATAATCATATATAAAATAAACAGCGGCGATGCAGTGGCACAGTAGGTAGTGCTGTCGCCTCACAGCAAGAAGGTCGCTGGTTCGAGCCTCGGCTGGGTCAGTTGGCGATTCTGTGTGGAGTTTGCATGTTTCCCCCTGCATTCGCATGGGTTTCCTCCGGGTGCTCTGGTTTCCCCCACTGTCCAAAGACATGCAGTACAGGTGAACTGGGTAGGCTAAATTGTCCGTAGTGTATGACTGTGAATGAGTGTGTGTGTGGATGTTTCCCAGAGATGGGTTTCGGCTGGAAGGGCATCCGCTGCATGAAAACATGCTGGATACGTTGGCGGTTAATTCCGCTGTGGCGACCCCGAATTAATAAAGGGTTGCGAGTTTGTATTTGAGATGTAGAATGCATGGAAAACATCTGCATAAAGAGACACGCATAGAGAGACACTGCACGTGCTGCTGAAGATTGTGGGTGTTTACAGCAGTTTGACTGATAAATATAAATTGGTAGCTAAATTGTTAACGGTGACAAACAGCATTTTCGGTTGTTTACATCCTTGTTTACGTCCTTGCTACACCATACCGTTAATGCTAGAAACTGTGCATGTAATTATTTAATTTTAACAAATAAAAACACTTACAGGTTGTGACTCACAATCCACAGCTCCGTCGATTAAAAAAGTTTTTAACCGAATCCAGCACTAAACTGGGAGTGATTCTGGAAATTCTCATTTGTCAAATGCTAGCTATATATTTTTATAACTGTCTTGAACATAATTAAAATTAAATTGTGAGCACTTCTCTCTTTGTGTCCTTTCCTTTGAAAGCCCAGAAACAGAAGAAGTTCTGTGGCAAAAGAGTTTGGCGGCGTTTTAGCGTTCTCTGCTATAACATTAAAGTGCATCTTGCCATGCTCCGTTGCTGCACAGGGTGTATGCGTGTGGTGAATGCGCGTAACCTGAAGTGTTTACGATCTCATTAGGCTGGATGTTTTTTTTTTGTAGCCCCCAAATTTGTTTCCTGTAGGCTTTGCTAAGATAACTTTGTAAAATCCAGTGTCTCCTTTGCAATGAACTTTGGGCGTATTATATTCTGAGATTATATTCTGAGATTATATTCTGTTTTTGTTCACACAACTACATTACACATCAACTAAAGTTGATATACAAAAAACTGTGAAAAAATGTACAAAAACTGTGAAAGAATTGATATTTGGTTACCCTTCATATTTTCTCAAACATCAGACTTACAGGGTTTGGGTGGGATTGACCCCCCTAATTATGGCTTGATCCCCCCTAAAGGATGTCAAAACAAGATGAATGGAGGTCCCTTTGAATCAGAGAATAAGTTCACTCTGATCTGTATTTTAAATAATAATGTTAAAAAAGTTAAAGTAATAGATATCCATTTAAACACCTCTGTAACGGTTCATACTATTGTGAATGCATAATCACACCAATCAGTCTATGAAAAAAAAAATTCATTCAACAGTCTGAAACCGCCAGATTCAGAGTTCACAAGACTGATTTCTCATATAGGCGTTTGTTTCTACAGAAAGCCTAAAAAGTAAAGTCAAAAGTTTGTACAGTTTGACCTAAAGTAAGCCGAAAATAGCTAATCAGGTCAGAATACACTAGCCTATCCTACAAAACACTAAAAACTTTAATAATATAAAATTATTAATAAATGATTTGACATTTGATGCACTGAAGCATGTACTACATTGCATGTAAGCATGTAAACATTAGCATTAACATTACTGAAAAAGATGACCCCCAAGCGTCAATGTATAATTCGCACACTGCTAAAGTCTACATAAATATAAATAAAAATAAAATCTTTAGTTTTATAGCAAAAGAAGGAAAAGTAGATCTTTAAATATGCATTTGTCTTCACAGGTCTGAATGTGGACACTGTACTAGCTGGTGACAGTCTAGAGAACAGGCCGACTGGTCTGGAGAGCCGCAGGCAAACTATAAGCAACACTGACCCCAGGCCAGCAGGAGGCACCATGGAGCGCCGCCATACCATCTGTGGTGTAGACTGGAAACTCTCAACCCGGCATGAACCCAAACAGGGTAGTGTGGGTGGAGGAGCTGGACCTGGGGGTGTCGCTGGTGGTGATGGGGGCAGCCTGGAACGGAAGCGTGTGAGCGGGAGCTGGGAGAGTAGACAGACCCGGAAGCCATGCGGAGGTAGCTGGGAGAAAAGGCCCGTGAGTGGGAGCTGGGACCGGAGGCCTGTAGGGGGCAGCTGGGAGCGACGGGGAGGTGTAGGTGTGGTTGGAGGAAGCTGGGAGAAGAGGCACGGGCCTGGAGGGAAACCTGGAGGAAGCTGGGAACGAAAACACACGCCGGGTGGCAGCTGGGAACGCAGGCAGGCTTGCACAGGGAGTTGGGAAAGGGGGAAGTCCTATGGTAGCTGGGAGAGGAGGAACCATAATCCCCTGGAGCCAATGCCATGCCCTGATGCCTACTGCAACCTCATCATACTGGCCGTAGAGAACAGGGTGAGGACAACGAGCTGTTCAGATGAATGACTGAGCGAATGAATGCGGATGAGGATGGATTAATAAGTGAATGATTGCAGGTGGATGAAAAAGTGAACAGATTAGTAATATGGATGAATGGTGGGCTCTATTAATTAGCAATGCATGTGCATGCATGGAGGGGTTAAAAGGCATAACAAAGATGATGGATGGATGGATGGATGGATGGATGGATGGAAGAATGGGTGGGTGGATGGATGGATGGATGAGTGCAAGGGTGGGTGGGTATATGGATGGATGGCTAGATTGATGGAGTAATAAGTGATGGATGGATGGATGGATGGATGGATGGATGGATGGATGGATGGATGGATGGATGGATGGATGGAAGGATGGATGGATGGAAGGATGGATGGATGGATGCATGGGAGCAAGGGTGGGTGGGTATATGAATGGATGGCTGGATTGATGGAGTAATAAATGATGGATGGATGGATTGATGGATGGATGGATTGATGATGTAATAAGTGATGGATGCGGATGGATGGATGGATGGATAGATGGATGGACTAATAAGTGATGGATGAATGGTTGGTTGGATAGATGGAGTAATAAATGATGGATGATGGATGGAGTGGGTAATAAGTAAAGGAAGGGTGGATGGATGGATGGATGGATGGACGGACGGATGGATGGATGGATGGATGGATGGATGGATGGATGGATGGATGGATGGACAAAAGAGTAATAAAGGATGGATGGATAAATAGATGGATGGTTTCAGGTGTAATAGGTAATGGATAGATGAAAGGATAATAAGGGATGGATGAATGGATGGATGGATGCGGGTGTAATAAGTAATGAATAGATGGATGGATGGATGGAAGGATGGATGGATGGATGGATGGATAGATGGATGGATGGATGGATGGATGGATGGATGGATGGATGATTGGAATAATAAGTGATGGATGAATAGATTAGTGGATGAATAAATGGTTGGTTGGATTGATGGAGTAATAAGTTATGGATGATGGATGGAGTGGGTAATAAGTAAAGGATGGATGGATGGATGGATGTATATATGGTTGGATGGATGGAGTAATAAGTGATGGATGGATGGATGGATGGATGGACAGAGTGTATAATAAGTAAAAGATGGATGTATGGATAGATGGATGCAGGGGTAAACAGTGATTACTGGATAAGCAGATGGATGGATAGATGGATGGATAGGTAGATAAATAGATGGATAGATAGGTGGATGGATGAGTGGATTGATTAATTGATAGGTGGATGGATGAGTGGATTGATTAATTGATAGATGGATGGATGAGTGGATGGATGCGGGTGTAATAAGTAATGAATAGATGGATGGATGGATGTATGGATGGATGGATAGCTGAGTGGATGTATAAATGGATGGAATAATAAGTGATGGATGAAAAGATGAATGGATGGATGAATGGTTGGTTGGTTGTATGGATGGAGTAATGGATGGATGGATGGATGGATGAAAGATTAATAATGGATGGATGGATGGATGAATGGTTATATGGAGTAATAAGTGATGGATGGATGGACAGAGTGTATAATAAGTAAAAGATGGATGGGTGGGTGGATGGATGGATGGATAGATATTAGGATGGATGGATGGATGGATGGATGGATGGATGAATGGATGGATGAATGGATGGATGCAGGGGTAAACAGTGATTAATGTATGGACTAATAAGTGATTTATGTATGGATGAGTGGATGGATAAAAAGATGGAATAATAAGTGATAGATAAATAGATGAGTGGATGGGTGAGTGGTTGGTTGGATGGATGGAGTAATAAGTGATGGATAATAGATTGAGTGAGTAATAAGTAAATGATGGATGGATGGATGGATGGATGGATGGATGGATGGATGGATGGATGGATGGATGGATGGATGAAAGAGTAATAAGGGATGCATGGATGGATGGATGGATGGATGGATGGATGGATGGATGGATGGATGGATGGATGGATGGATGGATGAAATAGTAATAAGGGATGGATGGATGGATGGATGGAGTGGGTAATAAGTGAAGGATGGATAGATGGGATAAATGTACAGTATTACTGTGTATGGATTGCTGGATAGATGGGGCAGATGATAGAGTTCAAAAGCAAAAATGGATGAATGGCTGAACAACACAAGTCCTCCAGCACAGTGTTGGGTGTAACTATTTACAAAGTTACTGTTAAACTAGTTACTGTAATTACATTAAAATACCTTTCCTCTGAAAAAGAAAAATAGGGAATTACTTTTCAAATTAGGTAATTTAATTACAAATACTTATACTACACTTGCCATAAATACTCTTTATTCAACAGGTCTGAGCAAATCTGTATGAATTCAGAGAAACGGATTAAAAAATTCATGCAAATACTGTATATTTGCTGAATAATATTTTTTTCTTTTAACTCAAAAGGCTTCATTTATCAAAGAAACAATTAACAAAATAAAAAAAATTTATGACAATACATGATGTATGAAATAGAGTGCGATTGCTTTGAAACACTTTGTTTAATATATATATATATATATATATATATATATATATATATATATATATATATATATATATATATATATATATATATATATATATATATATATATATATATATATATATATATATATATATATATATATATTTGGGGATGCAACAATACAGTTAGCCCATGGTTCATACATTGAACAATGCTTGACATGATTTTTTTTTCTACAGGTAATAGGAACAGTAAGAGGTTAAGGAAAAAAAAAATAAAAACGATTTATTGCAATACTCATTTTGTTTTACTTAAAAGCCAAGAAAAGTACAGCAGTTCCTAGTGTATTGTATAAAAAATGAACACTGAAATCTCACAGCTGCTGGTAGGCCATGTACAAACTGGGGAACACATAAAATCCTACACTCTGAAAATAAACATACATGTGAAGTTAATAAAGATAAATTGGCCATTTCAAATAAACATATTTGTACTTCAGTAAACATAAATAAACCATCTTAATTGTCTCGGTGCTGAAAAAATGCAAGACTGTAGTCTGTAACACAAATCTTTAGCACTGCTGTACTGCCTTTGTTATTTTATGTGTCTCTCAGAACCAGTGGAGTATGTTTGCTTGAAAGATTCAGATAGGGATTGTTGCTATTTGGAGAACTTTATTACCTTCTCTGCTATCCTGCCTTCAGACAGTGATGGGTGATGGCGCTGCAGATGTGCAGTCATGGTTATACGTATAAAACAGTGCTTTCACACAGTTTTTTTTAATTATTATTGGCATTAAACTTACCGG